>NC_063053.1:4400000-4457500 GCF_018812025.1 Megalobrama amblycephala | reverse complement strand
ACTCTCTCAATATTCAAAGTGCAAATATTTTTTTCTTTGATGCAGATATAAGAGATGGTTACAACGACACAGCCCAGCCTAAAATAGCTTTCATATTGAGAGATATTTGCATTCATCAGGGAGCCGCTTTCAAAATGTGGGGTATTGCAATCGCGTTTGAATGTGCGCTCGCGTTTACTTTCACTTTTAGCGATCGCGCGTAACTCTGTAAATATGGAGGGGCGGCGACCGTTATCCAACTTAATTAAATGTTTTTTATTTAAATACAAAGCAAAATGACAGTGGAGGCATAATGTAAACGTAGCGGTGGCATATTCTTTCCTAATCATCCTAACACTCTGTCATGGCAACATCACGAGACTACTTTTCACCTCGACGAGAAATCTCGTCACATTTTAGTCTTGCGAGATCTTGTGACACGAGATCTCGCCACGCCCCTAAGTAATAATAATATTATTATTAGTATAATATTAATAATACATTATTATTATTGATAATAATAATAAAATATGTAGTAGTAGTAGTAGTAGTAGTAATAGTCAATAATAATCATTAATAGTAGTTATATATATTAGTCATAATAATATTAGTAGTAGTAGTATATTATATCATTATCAACAATAGTGGTAGTAAAAACAGGTCGAACACGTGGCAAAAGACTGAAGACTTGGACTCCAGCTTAACAACTGTCAGATGGTTATACCAGAGTATTCTTTAAAGTATATGTTACAGTACTATGGTATTCTGATCCAATCAGCTGTTATGTCTGTGAGGGTCATGTGTGTCTTTTTCATGTGTTTCTCTCTGGTAAGGTTTACGACCGTAATAAACAGTGAGTGATTATGGAGCCGTATGAAGGTAAAGGGCAAGTGGAAATTAAAGAGCTGGACGGAAATAGCAGCATTATTTTTCCAGAGCTGAAACTCTAGTTTCATCTAGAAGCAGCACATGTCTGTCATCTCCCTCTGAAAGCACCTGTTATCCCAGCAGCGTATGCTGTTGTTCTGCCGTGTTTAGCGCACTTCACTCCACTGTCCTTTTAAAGGCATTCTCACGGCGCTCCTGAAATATGTTTGGCTAAATCTGAGCGCGCTCTGAATCCCTGGAGGGAGTGTAAACTAGGCCAGATCTGGTGGAGAACCGCGCGGGTTCCTCACGGACACACGCTGGTATTTATATCAGGCCTCCAGTGGAGATCCCTCTCTAATTAACTGCAAATTAACTTTTGATAAGCTGAGGGAGGATGGACGTGTGCGTGGTGTATTTAGGTTGAGCTCAGTCCTACTTTAGCTCATTTGACTGATGTCACTCCCTGTTTTACCAGAGGTCAGATCTCGTCTCTGAACCTGTCCTTGCTTCACATGATTTGATGTCACTATTATGCAAAATTCACTTTTACATGGTCGATTGATCATAATTATGACATCGCAATGCATGCGATTTTTTTTTCTTTTTTTTTTTTTTCTTCTTCCCAGATTTTTAATTATGTATGCACACAGTGTATTAGTGGACTGTAAAAAAGAATTGTTGGTTTAACTTAAAAAAGTAAGTTACCTGTGTGGTAGATTTTTCACTATGCACCTGACTTAAGTTTACCTGGGTTGTCTCCTAATCAACGCCCCTAAACCTTAATTAATTTATAGTCTAGCACGTCAGTCAACGTCTTGACCCTTTTGAACACTATCACTTGGGTCTCTAGTGTTCTATTGCGCAGCAATAGACCAGGCAGACTCCAGACTATGCCTTAGAATATGCTTTAATCACGGCCGGAGGACATCACAGAGAATCCCACCAGAAAAAGAATACAACAGTTTATATTGGATAGGAGCATGGCAAGGCATTCTACAATATGATTGGTCCTTCATATGTCATATGTTACTAGGTAAAGCAAGATCTGCCCAAATCATGTGTTTATTAGTTTGTTTGTTGCTCAATATCATGGGGCTATTATATTTAGATGGTTGTCTAGCTGTCCCTAAGTTTCACTTCCCCTTTTTTATATTCAGATATGATTCAGACACATACTGACTTTGGCCCAAGTTTTGGGGACATTTAGGTTTCAAAAGCATATAAATGTTATTCCTGCAAGGAATAAGAAATGTTAGTTATGATTAGGGCTGGGTGATGTATCGAATGCTTTTGTCACGCGCATTTCTTCAGTAAAGCCGGTTCCCTGATTACCGTTAAATCGCCATCACCTGCTTTCAAATGGAGCGGCATTTAATAGACAGAGCCGTAGATCACTGATAAGCCACGCAATATCGCGTTCAATATCGACGGCGATACATATCGATATTGAACGCGATATTGCGTGGCTTATCAGTGATCTACGGCTCTGTCTATTAAATGCCGCTCCATTTGAAAGCAGGTGATGGCAGGTGAAAGCGGTAATCAGGGAACCGGCTTTACTGAAGAAATGCGCGTGACAAAAGCATTCGATACATCGCCCAGCCCTAGTTATGATTAATTAAATTCCATCACACCTGGTAGCCTTAAAATTTTGAGTTCACTGAAATTAAAAATCTGAGTTAATATAATGAAAGCGATTAGTTTAATCAACGGAAACTCAAAATATTACGTTATCTGAACCACATTAAATTGATTTGTCAAAAGAAAAAATGTTGTGATAACAAATCATTAAATATTATTTTTTACTGTGTGAAGAGCTGATCTGTGATCAGTAGTAAATGAAGCTCCATCTGGGAGCACTGCATTTGAAAAAGCAACACGCGTCAAACATACCCACTTTCCAAACATGAGAAGCATTTATGAACCTCTTGTCTAACAAAAGACAACATTTAATAATGTGTTTTTACTCAACTCACTTCATAACATCAGTCGAGTGTTTGAAATAGCATTTTGATTAGTATTGCATAATAAATATATATACTTTATTATTATGAAAGTCCAGTATGGAACAGATGTGTTTAGTGCCGTTTAGTAATGCTCGCTCAATCCTATTTAGGGTAAAAATAGGAAAAATAATTCTTCTCTCTGAAGAACTTTCAGGGAAACATATAATCAATGTTTTTCTCTAGTGTACAGAAGTGTACAGGGTTTTTTTTCCCCACAGTGGATGCATAAGAGGCACATATTTCATATTAAATACATGGACTCTATTTTTGATTGTGCATACCTTCTGACAAAAATAAAGAAATTACTGTCACAGATTTTTATCATAATATAATATTTTATAATAAATCCTTAGACCTTTTTAATTATTTAAAGCCATTGGCTGCTTGCATGTTAACAGGTAACCCTGCATTTTTCATACATATATTCAAACAAATACAAATACAAATTTCATACAAATTTTCATAGTTTCTGTAAAATAAAAAAATTATTATTTGCTAATTATTATAGTTATGTTTATCATTTAATACTCTATTTTTTATTTTTAATAATGATTGAAAGTTATTACAATAGTAATATTTCTAATTTGTTTTAATATTTACTTAGTAGTAATAAATAAATAGATAGATAGATAGATTGATAGATTGATTGATTGATTGATTGATTGATTGATTGATTAGTGCAATATTTTGGGCCAAACTGTACAGACCTTCAAACAAGCAAAACAAACCTGGTATTGTTTATAATTTTTTAATTTGTTATTTAAATCACATTTTAAATCGCAAATCACAATTTTATCCAGAAAAATCACAATTAAATTTTTTTTCTCCAAATCGTTCAGTATAGTTGGCAGTGTGTGTCCACAATCGCTGTATAATAATAATAAAAATCCATCCACTTCATTTTTTTAATATTGTAAATCATAAACGGTGTCTCAAAATGAATCATTTTCAGTTTCTATAGAGCTTCTGCAGCCCCACCCCTTTTCATTGCTGTGCTCGTGTTCTGTCTTCCGGTTTTTATTTCCTCAGCATGAAGGTAAAATCTTACGGGTTTATGAATGAACCACTGTACAGCTATGATCAGCTGTTCCTTCATCTTGGTTGAGCTTTCAATGTTGTAAGCTGATAGGTTAGTTCTTGTCACATGACCTGCGGTGCGCTTACGGTCTGAAAAGTTGAGTTTTTTTCATCTAGATGTGGCGTAGAAACGCCTGGCAAAAAAACGAGTGTGTCATAACTAGAGCATCGTGAGTGCACTTTTTGCACATCTACATTTAAAATAATAAACTTGAATGCACAAAAGACGCAACATATGAGCGGCCCCTAACTTGTGAAACACATGTGAATGGCCCTGAATAGGAGAAAAAAAACGCAAGGTCGGTCTAGCGCGTTTACATATAAAATGAAGGAAAAGAAGCGCAGTGGAATGTAAAAACGTGTTCTGTGGAAACACCCCATGCTGTTTCTCCTCCTAAATACATTCATAAATCGCACTGGGGTGCATTTCCCAAAAGCATCATTACCCAACTATGGTCACCAGTTTTGTTAAAAAGTGTTGGTAAAGACAGAACTCATTAGAACTGATCACAGTTGGCTTTGGGAAACACACCCCTGAACGGTTAATTCGTGATTTGGAGCGATCTGATTGCATCTGTTCTCGACTCAACAACTCACTGACTCAAATGATCCAGTCAGAGTGAATCTCCAGTTAATGTTTCACTGAATTCACAAGTCTGACTCAAAATGAGCCGAGTGAGATCCTCAGAGCTCGAGTGTGAGTGCGACTGATGCCGCGAAAAGTAAGTTACTAATGCCGAATTTTAGGATTTATTATTGTAAATGAAAATCATATTTGGGTCACGACTGTCAGTTGTTTGTGAACTAAATCTGCTGTAAAAGGGCAAATGTTGGAAGTGCTTAAATGTTGACACTTGTGGATCACCGCCTGAAGGGTAGGCTTTAGGTAAAAACTAAACATAACGTTAAAGTAATGAAAATTAATGCCCATGCATCTTCCCCGCTGGCCCTGAAGACACTTAATGTGTGTGTGTGTGTGTGTGAGAGTGTTTGTGTGAGTTTGAGAGTGTGTGAGAGTGTGTGTGGCCCAAATGTAATATGTAGGTCCCCATGAGGAAAACAGCCTATAAATCACACTAAAGGATGTTTTCTTGAAAATGTAATGTTTCCTATAGGGTTGGGTCAGGGTTATGGGATAGAATGTAATGTTTGTACAGTATAAAAGTCATTATGTCTATGGAGATTCCTCATAAAACCCCAAATCCCAACATATGTGTGTGTAACTACAGGCCATATTTAGAGTCCAGTCTCTGTCTGTCTCTCTAATGTCAGGGTTCAGTGTGTGTGTCCTTATATAGTCTTGTGCAGTGGGTAGAGTATGTTTGTGTGTGTGTGTGTGTGAGTGTGTGTGTGGGGGGGCTCAAACCCCACATGCACTCTTTATTCATCTGATCACTGATGCTCTCAAACACACCTGTAATTAATCTCACCACAGAAGTGACTGTTTCGAGCAGTATAATGGTTGTAGTTGAGCTTTATTCGTTCACTTATGTACAGTATTTTAGGTATTAGTTTAATTGAGATGCTTTATTTTTTGTTAATGTTGAATTAGATAAAGACAGGTCATTATGATGGTCCAAACACGGCCCTCAACACTCATGATGAAACACTGATACATCACTGTACCGCGGTACCGAACGTCTTACTGAATCCGTCTCTTTCCTCTTTCAGCCGGAGAACCTGCAGAAGACGTGGCTGCGGGAGTTTTGCCAGGTAAGAAACTCTTAATATTCCTCATGTTTCCCATTGAAAGCCAGTTTGAACAGTTTCCATCAGTTTCACATGATGTTTGCTGTACGTACGTCACATGATTATTTTCAACTCATCCTGGATCATAAAAAAAAATAAAAATAAATATAAATATATATATATATATATATATATATATATATATATATATATATATATATATATATATATATATATATATATATATATATATGTATATATATATATATAATCAAACCCTCAGCTTTGACCTGCTGTAACTCCAGGACTGATTTTACCTGTATTTACCTATAGAAGACACTCATTTTTACCCACAAGAAATTACCCACTGACATTGTGTCTTCTGTGTGTGTTTTTATATTCAGTACTGTGCAAAAGTCTTTTCACCCCAAAAATAGTTTTAAGCTAGTTATTTTTATCTTCTGCTGTAGTGTTTCAGTATGAAATATCAGTTCACATTTCCAAACACTCCTTTTGCCATTAATTGTAATAATCCAGTGAGATTTTTGAACACACAAGGAGTCTGACAACAGCCGGTGCTCCACATGGAGATCATCATCGAATCTGTCTGTGATTACATGAAGAAACAGAAAAAAACGAGACAAACTAAATCCAGAAGAACTGCAGCAAGACGCTTGAGGAAACTGACCTGCAAAGCTACAGTACTGTGAATGGAAAATTGAATTTACCTTGGGATAGTTGAATAACAAGAGTTCAGTACATGGAAAAGACATACAGTCTCAAACTCCATTGTTTCCTCCTTCTTATATAATTCTCATTTGTTTAAAAGACCTCAGAAGAACAGGCGAATCTCAACATAACACCGACTGTTACGTAACAGTCGGGATCATTAATATGTACGCCCCTAATATTTGCATATGCCAGCTCATGTTCAAGGCATTAGACAAGGGCAGCCAGTATTAACGTCTGGATCTGTGCACAGCTGAATCATCAGACTAGGTAAGCAAGCAAGGACAACAGCGAAAAATGGCAGATGGAGCAATAATAACTGACATGATCCATGATATCATGATATTTTTAGTGATATTTGTAAATTGTCTTTTTAAATGTTTCGTTAGCATGTTGCTAATGTACTGTTAAATGTGGTTAAAGTTACCATCGTTTCTTACTGTATTCATGGAGACAAGAGAGCCGTTGCTATTTTCATTTTTAAACACTTGCAGTCTGTATAATGCATAAACAGAGCTTCATTCTTTATAAATCATTCCACCAGTGTGTAATGTTAGCTTTAGCCACAGAGCACTATCAAACTCATTCAGAATCAAATGTAAACATCCAAATAAATACTATACTCACATGATCCAAAGCATGCATGCAGTATGCATGACGAACATCTTGTAAAGATCCATTTGAGGGTTATATTAGCTGTCTGAACTTTGTTTATGCACTGTATTATAGTTGAGAGCTCGGGAGGGCAGGGAGCGTGAGATTTAAAGGGGCCGCAGCCTGAATCGGTGCATAGTTAATGATGCCCCAAAATAGGCAGTTAAAGAAATTAATTTTAAAAATTTGGGGGGTATTTTGAGCTGAAACTTCACAGACACATTCAGGGGACACCTTAGACTTATATTACATCTTGTGAAAAATCCATGTGGATCTCCATGTGGAGCACTGGCTGTTGTCAGACTCCTTGTGCATACAAAAATCTCACTGGATTATTACAATTAATGGCAAAATGAATGTTTGGAAATGTGAACTGATACTTCCTACTGACACACTACAGCAAAAGATATAAATAACTGGGTTAAATCCATTTTTTTGGGGTGAAAATACTGACGTGCCTTAGACTTTTGCACAGTACTGTGTGTGTGTGTGTGTGTGTGTGTGTGTGTATACAGTGCCCTCCACAATTATTGGCACCCTTAGTAAATATGAGCAAAGGTGGATGTGAAAATAAATCTGCATTGTTTATCCTTTTGATCTTTCATTCAAAAAAATTCACAAAATTCTAACCTTTCATTGAAGGAAAACAGTTGAATGTGGGGGGAAACTCACATTATGAAATAAATGTTTTCTCCAATACATGTTGGCCACAATTATTGGCACCCCTAGAAATTCTGAGTAAAATATCTCTGAAGTATATTCCCATTCATATTTACATTTTTTTTTAGCACACCAGATGACTAGGAGCATGAAATTGTCCAGCCATGACTTCCTGTTCCACAGGAGTATAAACATGAGGAAAAACAAAGGCCAAATTCCCGTAATCATTCATCACAATGAGTAAAACCAAAGAATATAGTTCTGATGTGCAGCAAATGATTGCTGAGCTTCACATTATAGAAAGTAGCTGTAAGAAAATACCTAAAACATTGAAAATCCCCATTTCCACTATCAGGGCAAGTTCCAATCAACTAAATATGTTACAAATCTGCCTGGAAGAGGACGTGTGTCTAAATCGTCCTAATGTGAAATGAGGAGGAAAGTTTGAGTGGCCAAAGACTCTCCAAGGATCACAGCTGGAGAATTGCAGAGATTAGTTGAGTCTTGAGTCATAGAAAGCCTAAAAAAAAATATCAAACAACACCTACATCCCCACAAGATGTTCAGGAGGATTTCAAGAAAAATCCTCTGCTCTCATCCAGAAACAATCTCCAGCATATTCAGTTGTCACACAAGACTGGAACTTCAAACAGGACGAGCTTCTGTGGTCAGATGAAACTAAAAAAAGAGCTTTTTGGCAGCAAACTCACCAGATGGTTTTGGTGCACACATGGATAAAAAGTGCCCCATGCCCACGGTTAAATATACTGCTGGATCTTTAATGTTGTGGGCCTGTTTTTCTGCTGGAGGTCCTGGACATCTTGTTCAGATACATGGTATCATGGATTCTATCAAATACCAACAGATAAAAATCAAAACCTGACCACTTCTGCTAGAAATCCAATAATGGGCCGTGGCTGGATCTTCCATCAGGACAATGATCCAAAACAAACATCAAATCCAACACAAAAATGGGTCACTGAGCACAAAATGAAGCTTCTGCCATGGCCATCTCAGTCCCCTGACCTGAACCCTAAAGAAAATGAGTGGAGTGAACTGAAGAGAAGAAGCACCAGCATGGAGCTGGAATCTGAAGGATCTGGAGAGATTCTGCATGAAGGAAGACTCAGAGCTGTACTCTTGGCAAAAGGAGGTTGCAAAAAGTTTTGAATAAAAGGGTGCCAATAATTGTTGCCAACGTGTTTTGAGAAAAATATTTATTTCATAATGTAAGTTTCCCCCCACTTTCAATTATTTTCCTTAAATGAAAGGTTATAATTTTGTGAATTTTTTGAATGAAAGATCAAAAGGATAAACAATGCAGATTTATTTTCACATCCACCTTTGCTCATATTTACTAAGGGTGCCTATAATTGTGAAGGGCACTGTATATATATATATATATAAGTGCTGCCAAAATTAGCGCAAAAAATATATATATTGTATACTGTATCTCATGGCAGTATAGTGCTGCCAAAGCATGTTAAAGTTATGTGTTTAAATATATATGAATGACAGTCTGAAGTGATGCTTCCTGAGCAGAATGATTGATTTGAGTATTGATTTCTAGTTGTATTGATTGCAGAGGCTTTAACGTGCATGTGCTGATGCTTCTGTTCATGTTCAGACTGAAGCTCTGTTGTGATAGTAACAGTAATGGGCTGTTGGGAGTGTGTCATGTGATCGTGTGTGTGTGTGTTCAGGGAAGGCCTGTAAACTGGCAAGCTTGAGCTCCAGTGACGTCATGGAAAGCTGCTTTATTTTATTCTCGCTCTTTTGTAGGTTTGCACACATCACATCAGCAGATGGTTGTGTAGTTTGGTGCTAAGAAACCCTGAGACACATTAGCTACGTTTATATCCATCTATTTTTATGCGATTTTGGGATATTGCATAAAAAATGCTGGATGGATATGCAAAGATGTGCATAAATTCTAAAAAAAATGTGCATAAAAAAATGTGCACTCAATGAAGGTGGATAATTGTTTTATTCGTTAAGACGATGTGCATAAACTACAATAGAAATAAATTTACTGTGTAAATCCTTCGATCCACAACAAAAACCACATGTGACTATGCCTGTGATTTGATAACTGGACTAACCAGCAGACCAATCACATCACAGCATCTCAAATGTTGGTTTGGTGGTTCAGAGACGCCTGAGCCAAAGTCTGTCATCAGAATGATTTGGTTTAATTCCCTCCAGAAGCACATGATTGTGTTCCCAAACACCAGCATCCGAACGCAAGAGAATATGACAGTGTTTATAGCGTTATATCTGCCGCTCTGAGACACAACTCATTTATGATGGAGGAAAAAGTGCCCGATTGCAGCAACTTCCATTTTTATTACTGATATTTTGAGCCAGTTTCCCAGCCAATAACATGAGTAATATGTAATATATTTAATCTCTGGACACTGTGACTGTAATAATGGTGATGATAAATGCGTCTGTAATGTTGACAGAGCATCAGACGCTTCATTTCAATCAGCAGAAGCTCATTCACAGTGATCTGTCGTTATTTGCTCTTTAAACAGATGAAACAGCTCTCTTCAAATATTATAAAAAACTGTAAAGATGACAATATCAATATTTCATAATCATGTATACATGTGTAGTGTGACTCCTGCTCTTCAGTAGGCATTCAGTGGCTTGCTAATATTTATTTTGTGTTCACGTCTGCTTCTGAGTGTATGTTTATGCAGTCTTAAACTAACCTAAATTACTCTTGGTATTAGTGTCTCATTCTCAAGGAGTGGAGACTTTCTCTCAACCACACACACACACACACACACACACACACACACACACACACACACACACACACACACACGAGTTGTGACAGGTGTGGTATTAATAGCTGTTTAAAGTTGGCATGAAACAGAAGTCTTGTTTTCGTGATTTTGTCTGTGAGGAATTGTTCGGATGGTTGTGGTTTGCTATTGGTGGATCTCATGTGAGTGACAGGTTGCCCCGCCCTCATCATCAGAGAAGAGAAGAGATGTCACTGCAAGAGGGAGGGGAAGTTATTCTGATTTAAGATTATGAGACACATGAATTTAAAACAATAATGATGTGCACCGATAAATCATTTAGAATAAACACTGCAATATTCCATAAAAAACAACAAGAATTGTTCATTTTGAGTTCATGGTGAGTTTGAACACCAGTAATAAACCTGTCCAGCTCTCTCTCACACACACTGTAGCTCTGAAAACACTTGGATCCACTAATCATGCGTCTTTGAGCAGGAGGCATTCAGAGGAAACATGAGGCCATTGGCTGATGGAAAATCTGAAGTGTTATTGCTGCACATTGACTTTTATTTGATTTGGTTATTAGTCTGAATAAAGCAGGTCTGGAGTGGAGTGGATCCTGACGCCTGGCTCCGACCCGGATCTCGCCGCCTCTCGGGCCTCACAAATCCTGCCCGGCAGTGATCTATACTCGGCCCTGCGGCCGCAGCCTTGACCCGCCGGCGCCTGCGAGTGCCGTAATTCACTGCTGTATGGATTTTCGCTTACAGGTCGACAGCCTGATCTCCGTGGCGGCACTTGTGGACGTGTCTCAAAGTGTTGAACGTGACCAGACAGTCCCTTAACAGCGTACACACAGACTCTGAAGTCTGCCGTTGTGTTTCTCCTGAAGGCTATGAGGATCATATAGCTTCTGCTTTCCTGTAGGAAAGGAAACACTAGAGCTGAGCGATTAATCGAATTGAGCCTGAATCAATTGCCTTTCCTTAAATCGAAATGGGCAATTCTTATTTTTTCATGGCTATTAATTATCTATTCTAAATGATTTATCGGTGCACATCATTATTGTTTTAAATTCCTCCTCTTGCAGTGACATCTCTTCTCTTCTCTGATGATGAGGGCGGGGCAACCTGTCACTCACATGAGATCCACCAATAACAAACCACAACCATCCAATCAATTCCACACTGACAAAATCAAGCCCCGCCCTACATTTGTTCTTGTTCAAGAAGTCGTTTCACTTGGCACAATAGGGAAGAAATGTCCAGCACAACTTTAGTAGTTTTAGTAGCTTGTGGAAGTGCATTTTTATATTGTTCTATTCTATTATTATAATTTTTATATGCATGTATATTTATATTTATTTATTTAATTTTATTTAATTGGTACTTTTATTTATTCTACTTTTTACTTGTTCAGCTTGTGGAAGTGCATCACAACAGTTTCTTATTTATTTTGTTCTAATTTATTTCTATTTATTATATATTTTTTAATTATTTTGTATTTTTATTTTATATTATTTTATATTTTTTACATATTTAAATGTGTATTTATATTTAGAAATTACATTTTTTAATTTATTATTTTACTTTTATTTTTTTGTTTTTCAGTTGTATTTTTATTTTATATTATTTTATATTTTATTACATATTTAAATGTGTATTTATATTTATAAATTACATTTTTTAATTTATTATTTTACTTTTAACTTTGTTTTTCAGTTGTATTATACATAACCTTGAAGAAAATGCAGCAGTGCTTCCCATTAATTGCCCAGACTTGTAGTTTAAGCTGTCCTGCCAGTGCTTCATAATGAACCGAAAATATTTTTAAACTTCTCATAATAACACAAGTTCTCTAACATTGGTTTTGCGCAATTTTTTCAACTTTTGCAAAAGGCTGCGATTTAATAGTTTGTTGACTATCTGTCAAATGCATAAATATAAATGGATGATGAGAAGAAACTGATTCATGCTTTTTCCTCAATGCTCTTTTAGCTCCAGTATGTCTCACATCTCACCCATCTCTCTTCTCTTGTCTTGCAGACTGTTCAAGCACACAGGCCGCACTTTGTGGCGGTTCACTGTCAGGAAGTAGGTGGGAAGAACTACGAAGCATCCATGGCACACGTGGACAGCTTCATCAAGTAAGTCCTCATGTCCTCCTCCCTGCCGATTGGCTCGTGAGGCACGTGGAGCTGTGTGAATCCGTCAGTATTCATCAATCCATCCGCCCGCTGCATCCGGTTCTTGATCAAATAGCAGCCCCAGCTTGTGTCGTGTTTTGTTTTCCATACTGTCTCATTATTAAAGGCTGTCAGAGCTCACAGAGCCAATATTTACCCACACACCTGTGCGCTTGCACAGCACTGTTTATTCAGGAGAGCAGAAAACCTGAAGCATTGCTGACAGAGTGTCAGAAATTACTATGGAATTGGCATAAGGGCAGTGCGAATAATCACATTTTAGTTTTGATTTTGATTTGGCTTCCAATGATTATGAAAACACGATTATTTAATTTCTTTGCAGAGGTGCACTTTTAATCCCTCCTTAACCCATAAATACATGAATGTTTTGCCAATCATTCTTACATATTAGCGTCTTTAAAGGATTAGTTCACTTTCAAATGAAAATTAGCTCAAGCTTTACTCACCCTCAAGCCATCCTAGGTGTACATGACTTTCTTCTTTCTGATGAACACAGTCGTAGAAATATTAATAAATATCCCAAGCTTTATAATGGCAGTATGCGTTACCAAATGAGTATGAGCTGAAGAAAGTGTCTCTATTCACATCCATCATAAACGGCTCCAAAGGATTAATAAAGGCCTTCTGAAGCGAAGCGATGCGTTTGTGTAAAAAAAAAATCCATATTTAAAAACACTGCAGGTTCCCTGTCACATTTAACTTTACATTTTTAGTAAGAGCCTATGACTGTGCAAATGCTCCAGAAAGCTCATGTCGTCTTGTTGTTGTTGTCAGAGAGCTGCTGTCCAGCGACGCCATGAAAGACTTCAGCCGTGCGCGTGTCTACCTCGACAAGAACTACAAATCCCAGGAGCAGTTCACAGTGAGTCCACTGCATCACATGTGTGTTTCAGGAGCTGCTGCTGTCTTCAGTCTGAACGCCTCTGATTCACGCACTGGCCACAAGGGGGCGATGCCTGTCTCCTGTTTCTCATGTGTTCAGATGGCTGATTTATTGTAATTTACACTCAAAAGTTCAAACACATCTGCTCATTCTTTATTATTACTGTCTGTACACATTGTACACAATGTTCTCTTTTAATAACGGAGCCTTTTCGACTTTTCCGGCAATCTCAGAAGTGGAGATCATCATAGTTGTGTAAACTACAGCAAATACAGATTCATCACACTGGCTTTTAAAACACTATTGAAGAAGTTCACATGTATGATTCATATGAAGGATACATATCTGTATGTGTATAAAACTGATTTCTGTAACACTTTACAACAAGGTTTCATTAGTTAACTGCTGTATATGAGCTAACAATGAACTAAAGCAATGGTATTTTCAACATTAAATTATTAAAATCAAAAGTTGTCTCTTGACATTAGTGCACTGTGAACTAACATGAGCTAACAATGAAAAATTGTATTTTATTTAACAAACATTTAACAAAGGTTAGTAAATGCTGTAAAAATAGATTGCTCATAGTTAATTCATAATGCATTAACTAATGTTAACGAATGAGACCTTATTGAAAAGTGTCACCCTTATTTCAGTCATTTAAGCAGGAGCTTTTAGATGTTTAAGGTTTTAAGATCATGAGAAACATAAATTGAGCCGCATGTGTCTTAATCTTTTGATTGGTTGTGTATTTTAACGATACCATGTATCATTGCTCTTGTGTTTTCAATTCAATCCAATTTGATTTGTATAGAGCTTATATTAGTCGATATTGGCTGATAGGATAGTTTACATTTGGAGTCTAATATAAACCATTAACCAGCTGAGATTTGCTATTAGCCATTATATATGGTTTATGTGAGTGTTTGTTGTCTACAGGTGCAGCTGGATATATAATACGCATGATAGTTGTAAGTTATTAATTTTGTGGTGATTATTGAGAATTAGGGTTGCAAAGGGGCGGAAAGTTTCGGGAAACTTTCCACAGGAACTTAACCTTGGGAATTTTGGAAATATTCCAATTTGGAAACTTAACAGGAATTTATGGGAATTTATGGGAATTTACGGGAATTTATGGGAATTTATGGGAATTTACGGGAATTTATGGGAATTAATTGGAAATTTTGGGAAATTTATACAGATTTATAATATTTATATAAAATGTATCATATAAAAACAAATATAAACATTTTGTTTGGTCATAACATGAAATAACAGTTATTTATTTTTTGCATTTTAATTAATTTTAATTTAGTAAATATGTAAATATATTTTTATTGCAGCAATTGTTATGTGTTATTTATTTCAGTGTCACATGATCCTTCAGAGATCAGTCTAATTTTGCTGATTTGATACTTATTTGTTATTATCATTGTTGGAAACAGTTGTGTTGGCATGTTAGAATGATAATCTGAAGGATCATGTGACACTGAAGGATGGAGAAATGATGCTAAAAATTCAGCTTTGATCACAGGAATAAATGATATTTTTATGTATATCAATTATTATACCATTCTTTTAAATTGTAGTTATGTTTCACAATATTACAATTTTTTCTGTATTTTTGATCAAATGTTGATGTTATGGACTGGGGAAATGCACAATGCATGCAGGGGGTGTGTCCTCAATAGCCCTGCAGTAAGTAGTGTGCTGTGTGAGGAATGTGCATTAAATATGGTTGTTTTAACCAAAATTATGTTGCAAGATGTTTTTTTCAACTACATTTAAGTACCCTGTTATAGGCTAACCTGCAATTTTGCAAATTAATTCCCATTAATTCCCATATATTCCCATTAATTACCATTTATTCCCATTAATTCTCATGGAAAGTTTCCAGCTTTGAAAATTCTCGGAATTTTGCAACCCTATTGAGAATTATGAGATTTGTAAGGTTTTGCTAGTGCTGTAGAACTAGTGATGTTGTTTAAAAGATGACAAATATTGCATTACGATATTATCTTGCAGTGAATTGACGTTCCTGTATTCAAACAACTGTATTCAGTTCAAACCTGATCATATAATGATCTATTGCAGTACAGCTGTCATATGGGTTCTGTGTTTATGAATGGGCCACGTCTGGATAATATTAGTTTTGGGCTAAACTTGTAGTCTCATATATGGTCATTTTCCTTTATCTAGCAAACCTGTGATATTTAATTAGTGATGTGTCTTCAGATTTATGACAGTTTCCTGCTGTCGCCACTAGATGGAAGCAGAAACCCAGGAATAAATTCAGAGTTTTAGGTGGAGAACGAAAACTGAACTTCAGCAGGGAGATGAAAACACTCAATTCACTAGATCAGTTATTCAGGATTATAATATTTTGGCAGCTTTGTAAGTCACTCTAAAAAAGTAATTAATTACTAGCAACAGTGTAATGAGATTACTGTACTAAAGTATTGCATTACTTATTACTAATTACTTTCTAAATCAACCTCAACCAGTTGAATAATACAAGGATAGACATGAAAATGCTCTCTTAATTCTTTCAAATAAGTAATATAAAGTTGTACAAATTATTCTTGAACTGACCAAAGTATTTAAAGGGAGAATGTTGCATATAAAAACAAAACAAAACAAAATTATCATTAGACTTTAAATTTTGATGTTAAGCCCACTGTTGTTTTATCTAGAATTGTTATATAGTCTATACAGTATTTAATGCAATTATACATCAGAAGTAACTAAGTAAATTACAGAAAAATTAAGAGTAATCCCTTACTTTACTTTTTTCATTAAATTACAGGAATTAATTACTTAGTAATGAATTACACCCAACACTATACTTTAATGATCATAAACATTATATAATGCTTAATGGATCATTCATTTACATTCCAATATGAATATATGGATAACATTTAAAATATAAATCAAACATTTATTGCAGAAAATCATGTTTTTCCTCAGTATTTCTGTCTTGTTTTCCAGTACAAATAAATGTTCTTAAATCAAGATGTTTAATTGCACAATGACTGAAGATAAGACGTTTTCTGAGATTAAAATTAAGTGAGTTTATGATTAAAACATAAAACAAATATCTGCAAACAGAGTAAGAAAAATAATATTGTTTTCCCTTTGATTTTAGTTTATTTTTATGAGCCCACTGGCAGATATTTGTTCTCATTTTAACCATAAACTTACATCATTTTGATGAGTTTCACATAAATTGAATGTCTCTTTGCATCTTCAGTAAATGTATCTTGATTTAAGAATGTTTAGATATTTGTACTGGAAAACAAGACAGAAACTCGGAGGTAGAAAATATTATATGATACAGTCTTTGTGTTTGAGTCTGGAGTTGAATGTGCGTCTCACTTCACATTTAAACTGTAGTTTACGGTGTATCAGACAGTCAATAAATCTGCGCTCAGACAGACATGTGCCATTTAACCGGATGCACACGCTTGCATTTGTTTTGCTCGGGTAACTGTTTGTTGTCTGCTCGACCTGTCAATTTTCAGATAATGTGAGTTGAGAGAGAGACAGACAGTATTTTCCCTGACCTGAGAGAGAGATTGCGATCTCTGATGAAGGTTCATTTTTATCTTGTAATATGAAAATTATTGGTATGTTTGTGTGTGTGTATAAACTATGTGTGTGTGTCTATGAATCACAACCTCCATTTGTTCAGGGTTTAATATTGCAGGATAATGAATGATTCAGTTTTAAGTGATTCCTCTTGAAATGTATCGTTCTCTCTATTGGAACAATTAAGCATTAATCAGGTCAAATGATCCATTTGTGTCTCTGCTCCTGTATTGGGTGTGTTTGAGTGACAGCCGAGGCTCCGATCGCATGTGTTTTATCGCTCTTGTAAAGTATACGGGAGGTAAAATGTCAATTAGAGGAAGCATCCCTGATCATTCAGCCGCCGTTCACTAGTTCCACACCATTAATATTTATCATGCCGCTCTGCCCCGGGGCCCAAAGGCTCATGGGTAATGATGTGCACTAATGTCCGCCCCTTATTACCACAGCGCGCGTATGTGTGTGAGATATAAAGTGTTCCTGTCACAATGCGTTAAAGCCGACATGCTGTTTTTCTGCTAAAACACGATGACTCTCGCCACGACCCGCAGCTTTGATTAGGACTGCGAGAGAGACGTCATGATGTGAGCGCATTAGCTGCGCTTTTATTCAGTGATGTATAGTGTTATGTAATGCATAGTGGATCATTCATATATGTATAATATTTTAAATATAAATCAAACATTTTATCATATATCGAAGACTGCAAAAAAATGAGCTTCTTCCTCAGTATTTTTGTCTTGTTTTCCAGTACAAATATCTAAACATTCTTAAAGCAAGATGCATTTAATTGAGATACATGAGGTTAGACGTTTTTTTTTTTTTTTTTTTTTTTTTTTGGTTTTTTTAGGTTTATGCTTAAAACACGAAACAAAAATCTGCCAATGCGTTCAGAAAAGCAGCAGTGTTTTATATCCGTCTCTCTGTAATCATGCAGGCCGTCCGTCTCTGCCTCCTGCGGATGGGTCGCGCTGACGGCTGATAACATGCTGTTATCCCTGTCCCGGGCGAGATTACGGACGTGTCAGATGCTGTCGGATGGCTGTAATGCAATCGCATCGCCGCTGTCCATGAATACTTAGACAGAGAAGAGCCCTTTTCAAGAATGACACTGGGAGGAAGCGCATTTGAGGGAAATAACACGGGATATGGATGAAGAGAAAGATTTCAGTGTGTGTGTGTGTGTGTGTGTGATTGAGTGTTTGTGTGAGTGAGTGAGTGAGTGAGTGAGTGAGTGAGTGAGTGTGTGTTTGTGAGTGAGTGTGTGTTTGTGTGTATGTGTGTGTCTGTGTGTGTGAGTATATGCATGTCTGAGTTAGTGTCTTTGTGTGTGAGTGAGTTAGTTTGAGTGTGTGAATGAGTGAGTGTTTGTGTGTGTGTGTGTGTGTGTGTGTGTGTGTGAGTGAGTGTGTTTGTGTGTTTGTGAGTGTGTTTGTGTGAATATGTGAGAGTATATGTGTGAGTGAGTGTGTGTGAGTGAGTGTGTGAGGTGAACGAATGTTTGTGAGTGTGTGTGTGTGTGTGTGAGTGAGTGAGTGTGTGTGAGTAGGTGAGTGAGTAGGTGAGTGTGTGTGAGTGTGTGTGTGAGGTGAATGAGTGTGTGTGTGTGGGTTTGTGAGTGAGTCTGAGTGAGTGAGTGAGTGAGTGAGTGTGTGTGAGCGAATGTGTGAGTGTGTGTGTGTGTTTGTGTGAGTGAGTGTGTGAGTGTGTGTGAGTAGGTGAGTGAGTAGGTGAGTGAGTGAGTGTGTGTGAGCGAATGTGTGAGTGTGTGTTTGTGTGTGTGTGTGTGTGTGTGTGTGTGTGAGTGAGTGTGTGTGAGTAGGTGAGTGTGTGTGTGTGAGTGTGTGTGTGTGAGGTGAATGAGTGTGTGTGTGTGTGTGTGGGTTTGTGAGTGAGTGAGTGTGTGTGAGCGAATATGTGAGTGTGTGTGTGTGTGTGAGTGAGTGTGTGTGAGTAGGTGAGTGAGTAGGTGAGTGTGTGTGAGTGTGTGTGTGAGGTGAATGAGTGTGTGTGTGTGTGTGTGGTGTGTGTGGGTTTGTGAGTGAGTCTGAGTGAGTGAGTGAGTGTGTGTGAGCGAATGTGTGAGTGTGTGTGTGTGTTTGTGTGAGTGAGTGTGTGAGTGTGTGTGTGTGATAAGTGTGAGTGTGTTTGTGAGTGAGTGTGTGAGAGTAAGTGAATGAATGAGTGAGTGAGTTTGTGTGTGTGTGTGTGTGTGTGTGTGTGTGTGAACTTGAGTGTGTGACATTTCAGGATTCTTTGATAAACAAAGTTCAAAAGAACATTTATTTGAAATAGAATCATTTGTAACATTATAAATGTCTTTACTGTCACTCTTGATCAATTTAATGCATCCTTGATGAATGAAAGTATTATTATATAAGCAAAAATAATCTTTTAATTAAAAGAAGTTTTCTTAATCACAGCTGAAATATGGGCGTCTTTAAATAATTGTGTTGGACAGCAGCACTGATCTAGATTTTCATCTCTTGTCTTAGTCTTTTCTGTGTGTTCAGATGTATTCAGGTCAGGTCAGTTATCATCTCACTGAGACACTGGCCTGAACATAACCAGCTTAAAATACTGCAAACGAAATCCGGCGTCTCTTATTTCGGTACGGAGCCAGCCGAGGCTGTTTGAATGGGGCGGATGTTAGTGGAGTAATATTGTAGAGCAATAATTCTCACACACCATCAGTCAGGCTCTCCAAAACACACACACACACACGCAGACGTCTGCTGAGCGACAATCGATGAATCTGCCATCAGACGTGAATTATGAGGGCGAGGCGCTGGAGAAATTTGGAGCGAAATATATACGCGTCTAATGGATTATATAGAAACAGATGCATCTGATATGAGCGGCTCCACGCTCTCGTGTGGCCTCAGAGGGGAAACACGTCTGTGACATGCACACGCACGCGTGATCCTACATACACACACGTGTAAGCGCTTGTAAACTGATGCAGTGGTGTGTGTGGTCAGATTGGTTTAGTAGGGGTGAGTAAATCACGTGTGTGTGTGTGTTTGTGTGTTTGATAATGATGTGTGCGGAGCGTGTGTCTGCCCTCGGCCCGTGTGAGTGTGTGTAAGGGCCACAGTGAAGGTGAGGCTGTCATATCGATCTTTTTAGTGCTAAAATATGAGCCACTTTACTCTGCTCCCCAGCGCAGTGATGTGAAAAATAATAACTTGGCCCCAAATTAAAAATATTGATCGCTTAGGAGGTGTTGAGAGCAAATAAACATCCACTGAAGGATTTTTCTCCCCACCCAGCCTCTCTCGTCCATCTCTCTCTCGCTCTCTTTCTGTCGGGTCAGAGATGCATTGCTGCACTGTAAACATGGACTGTGTTTGTGTTTTCCTCTGAATGTTCCTCTAGATCTGTTCCAAACCCTTGTGAGCCGCCTACTTAGACAGTATTTTAAGGCATCATAGATGTTCTCCCAGTAATAGACTCCTTATTTTGGCCACCAACATATCATGTTACAGTATCTGTGATGATGATAATCTCACAATAAAAGGAGAAAAAGTTGATTTCAGATACAATGCAAGCATATGCAATTGAAACATACATAGTACATACATATATATATATATATATATATATATATATATATATATATATATATATATATATATATATATATATAGTGTGTGTGTGTGTGTGTATATGGGTCATTGACCAATAAGGTTTTTAAAAGTAAAAAAAAACATAATGGAGATATAATTAATTTTGAAGTTTTATTAAGTGTCAACAATGAGATCATGTGGTTTTTATAATCAATTAACACTGCTTTTGTCATTTTTTTACAAGATGGTCAAGAATGACACTTTTGGTTATACCAAATATATTATGATATTTTCAAACAATGCTAACAGGCTGATATCTAGCAAAAGGACAATCAAACATTTTATATTTAGCACAACTCTCGTCTTGTCATTGACCTATATATATATATATATATATATATATATATATATAGGTCAATGACAAGACGAGGCCTTTATATATATATATATATATATATATATATATATATATATATATATATATATATATATATATATATATATATATATATATATATATATATGTGTAGAATATTCATATTAAACACTTTCTGCAAACAAGTTCTGTTTCTGTTAGCATGCTGTCTTAGAAGGGTGTAGCCTATGTAGTCAGCAGACGTCTCACTAGGTTTCAGACCAGAGCTGAATTAGAGCCAGATCTTTTCCTGTAGTTTTTATGAGCGATGTCTCGTGATCACGTGGAGGGATGTTTGAGCGCATCACTGCCACTCTCTCATCATCTTGTGCGCATCTGCTCCTGACTTCTGCTATATCCTTGCGGTAACGGATGAGCTGCCAGCGGCCCATCAGACTTGTGAGAAAACAATTGGCACAAGGTTAATTTTATTGCTTGCTCCATGCATTTGTGAGCAGCAGGGAGGCGTCCGCGGCCCACGGCCTGATGAATTGCCCTCCTGTGCCGACAGGAATTAAAATGAGGCCATGTGAAGGGAAACCTGCCTCACTGTCCTGAAATGAACATGAATCCGACACAAACGGCCAAAACACCATTAGGACACTTAAAAAGCGTGAATGTCACTCTTTGTCAGAGCAAGTGTCTGTATGTGCGCTCAAACGCTGTTAGGTTTATGATTTTTCAAGCCAACAATTTCAGTGTCATATTCAGTAATTCTTGTTTTACTCCCATGGTTGTTACTTTATGAATGGAGCACATTTCATCCAGATGAGAGAGATCTGATCAGCCTGTGACCTTCCTGTTGACAATTTCCTAGAGTCTGAAATGTTTAATTTCATGAGCGGCCCCCTAACACACACACACACACACACACACACACACACACACACACACACACACACACACACACACAGAGGAGTGAATCACTCAGCGTGCTCATTTCTCTTGGCTCTGGCAGGTGTGTTATGGGCATTCGTTTGTGTTTCCCGTTCACACGGACACCATCAGACGCTGCCGCCCTCTAAGAGACTCTCTTTAATTACAGCAAACTGACTTTGCTTACCCTTCATTTGGCACATCTCTCACCGAGTGCATTTGTTTGTGTGTGATGATACACAAACACACACACACACACACACACACACACACACACACATACACACACACTCCATCAGCATTATTAATGCAGCTAAAAGCACCTTAATGCAGCTCATCATTAGGTGTGTGAGTGAGTGAGTGTATGTGTGTGTGTGTGTGAGAGAGAGTGTGTCAGTGGTCCTGGACCAGCAGTGTCAGGTCAAAGGTTATTCTGTCTTCATAAAAATGTGTTAATTTCTGCTTATGAATAAGTTTGATCTTCAATCTAATTTCATGCTGTGTGTCACCAAAAGCTTAGCCTAAAATTAAATTTTTACCATTTTTCTGGTTTCCAATTTTAATGGTTTAATTAAATTCTAATAATAATAATTAGTAATAAATAATAAACTTTATTTATATAGCACTTTTAATGCATAAGATGCAGTTCAAAGTGCTTTACATAAAAATGATAGTCAAATATCAATAACAACATCATATTCAATAAAAACATATGCATCAAACATAATAAAAAGGAGAACAAAAAAATTATTTATTAATAATAAAAGGGATTGCTAAGCAATTGAATTCATAAAACTTTAACAATTTTAATAATGTATTAAAATGTTAACAATGATAGTGCCTGAATCCATAAAACTTTAATAATTTATTAAAATTTTAACAATAATAGGGGCCTATGAAATATGCTTCCCCCCAATTTCTTTTCCAATTTTACGGATTCTGTTTTAATGGTTTAATTAAATTTTAATAATCAAAAAGGTTTTCTATTGAATTCATAAAACGTTAATAATTTATGAATATTTAGTTTTCAGAAATTCTGTGTCACCTGTTTTGATTTTTCTGGATTTTTTGTGTGGAAATTTGAACAATCCTTTTCATTTTTTGGCAAAAAGATTGTGTGATATTATTATTATTATTATTATTATTATTATTATTATTATTATTATTTCTTTGATAAGTACATTCTACTGTACAATAGTATTATGTTTCTGTCATAATTTCTTCCAAGTTAAACCAAACTTTTATTTTGGTGTGTTAAAGTAAAGAGCTTTGAGTTTGTGTGTGTGTTGATTGTTTTCTCAAATGAAATGGTGAAATGTGACACATGCCACAGTTTTGATTTTGCAAATAGTTAATTAACGTTAAATTCAAGCATCACTAGTGCTGTTACTTTACTAAGTGATCAGACACATGATTTTCACCTGCTGAACCATAAACCAGGTGAAAAACCTCCTCTAATCTAGTCGTCAGATCGCTGACTCTGTCTCTCTCCAGTTGACTGTTAGAAATGTTGAATCTGACGGTGAGCATTGATTTGGAAGTCCGTCTGACACCCTCCGGTCACCACGCTAACGGACTATTAATGAGTCGAACAGCGGTGACATGAATCAACGGGCCTCTGATGGATCGCCAGCATTCTGGGGGAAAAATCTGCTGGCTGGAGTGAGATCTCAATAGCGATTAGCATATAACGCATTAGAAATGCAGCGCTCCACCTCTGCTAATTAAATACCCAAAGGTTGCATTTGTTGTTCTTATTTATCCTTTATTGACTCGCATTTAATAATTCATTAAGCTGAAGCATTTGGGCCTCGTTACAGTGCTTGATGAAGAGCCCATGAGTGCATGCGGCAAATCCCACAGCAGAGAGACGGAGAGAGAGCGCTGTCTTTTGTCAGGATTTTGGTGATGCATGCGAGAGGCTCTTTAACATGTCAATCGTGTACTTTAACGTTTAGCAGCCAAATGCGGCTCTTAGACCAAACTAGCAATCGTATTTCTCACAGAGACCGTTAGACGTGCCAGGCAGCTGGAGAGACTGGCACATGTAATCTGATCTCATAATGTCAACCCGTCGAACTGGGTCTCAAGGTGTATGTCAGGCTTGTGCACTGTTCACAACTGAATGTCAGATTTGAAGTGAATTTGAAGTGTTGAACTTGAGGAAGCAAAAAGATGCAGTTTAAATTTGAGAGGAAGTAGAATTACAATAATTTTAAATTAAAAGAAGTTCATATAACTAATTTTTAACTAAAAAAGCAAAGTTAGTCAAGACAAACATTGAATGTTTGCTTGACAAACCTTGTATGAAAGATTAATAGGCTGGATGGGTGGGATCAGATGGATGAATGGATGGATGGGCTTGTGGGTGGATGGATGGACAGGTGGATGGGTGGACGAGTGGACGGATGGATGGGTGGATGGATGGATGAGTAGATGGGTGGATGAATGGATGGATGGGATTAGATGGGATGAATGGATGGATGGATGGACAGGCTTGTGGGTGGATGGATGGATGATAGGAGGGATGGGTGATAGGAGGAATGGATGGATGGGTGGTCGGGTGAATGGATGGTTGGATGGATGGATGGGATCAGATGGGATGGATGGATGGATGGACAGGTGGATGGGTGGACGAGTGGATGGATGGATGAGTAGATGGGTGGATGAATGGATGGATGGGATCAGATGGGATGGATGGATGGATGGCTGGCTGATTGGATGGGATCAGATGGGATGGATGGATGGACGGGCTAGTGGGTGGATGATGGATGGATGGATGGATGGATGGATGATAGGAGGGATGGATGGAGGGATGGACGGACGGATGGATGGGTGGGTGGGTGGATGGATGGATGGATGGATGGTTGAATGGATGGATGGGCGGGCGGATAGATGGATGGATGGACGGGCGGGCGGATGGATGGATGCATGGGATCATATGGGATGGATGGATGGATGGACAGGTGGATGGGTGGACGAGTGGATGGATGGATGAGTAGATGGGTGGATGAATGGATGGATGGGATCAGATGGGATGGATGGATGGATGGCTGGCTGATTGGATGGGATCAGATGGGATGGATGGATGGACGGGCTAGTGGGTGGATGATGGATGGATGGATGGATGGATGATAGGAGGGATGGATGGAGGGATGGACGGACAGATGGGTGGGTGGGTGGTTGGATGGATGGATGGATGGTTGGATGGATGGATGGGCGGGCGGATAGATGGATGGATGGACGGGCGGGCGGATGGATGGATGCATGGGATCATATGGGATGGATGGATGGATGGATGGATGGATGGATGGATGGACGGATGGATAGATGGTTGGTTAGATGGATGGATGTTTAGACAGATGGACAGATGAACGGATAGATATGTAGTTATGTGGATGGATGAGCAAATAGATAAAAAGATGAATAGATATATGAATGTATGGATAGAAAGATGGATAGAAATTGGGATGCATAAATAGATAGGTATGTAGGTAGTTAGGTAGATGGATAGATTTGCATTGGATTGCTGAACCTTAAAAATGTAAAATGTAGATCAAATGTTTGTTAAAATATTTGATCTACATTTTACATTTTTAAATAAGTATTAAATAAGTATTTTAACATCTAGAACAAATGACACACCGCGACAGTAATTTCAGTTACTGTATAGTTTTTTTACATGAAGCTTGTGAGTCTCGGGTCTGTCTCTGTCCTGTTGTGCGTCTCTAAGCTTCAGCGGTCAGTGTGGCAGTAAATGGTCATTAGGAGAGAAAAAGACTTTACAAATAAGGTGTAATGTAGTTAGTTGACATCACAGAGTGTTTGTGCGCTCACTTAGAGGCCTTTAACCAGCCAGCTGTGCAGAAGTGTTAAATGGAGGTTTGTGATGACACCGTTTAATGAATGAGATTCATCAGTCTCATTTCCTCACTTAAATGAATGGCAGAGGTTAATTAACGCTGATGTTTAGTGCTGGTGTAGCATCAGTGACCAACTCTCCTACCAGATGATTCACACTTCATACTCATGTTTTATTTCACAAACCATCAGAATGATTTCAAAACAAGAGAAGAGCTTGAATCAAACATAGAGCTGAGAGGTGTGATGCTGCCATGATGCAACATACAAATATTTATGCATTTAGCAGCTATTTGATAAGTTCATTATTAGTTTGACTGTCTTTTATAATGTTTTATAATGAACCCTTTTCACAGACTGCGATGCATTTCCAGTTATTAACATCATACATTTATCAAATTAACAAAAAAAGTAATGTACATTTTTAACACTACTGTAAACCCTAACGCTCAAAATAATTAACTGGTTTGAGTAGAACAAACTTAAACTAATGACTTCAGTCAAATTGACTTTTATGAGTATTTAGCACTTTCTTTTTCTTTTGAGTTCACAGAACTGACATATTTTAAGTAAACTGAACTGATTAATTGTTTTGAGTTTTATGAACTCATTTCTTTTCATTTAGATGAACTTAAGTTTAACTGAAACTGGGCTGGGATTTCTATTTCCCAGCATGCTTTGCATATGGCACTCGAAAGGGAGAGTAAATGCTAAAATTAAGTGTTATATAATGTTTTTTTGTGCAGGATTAATATTAATGGGAGATTTAGTAGTGATTAATGTTTTGTTATGCTAATTTAGAAGAGTTTCTGTTAATGTGGGTTAGTCACGGTGACAAGTGGTGCATGCGGTTTGGTTTAAGAGCAGTGTTAAATACTTTATATTGTTGTACTCATTCAGCAAGTGCTATACCATGCTATTGTTAACATGTTAGCAAATTAGCAAGTTATCATTTTCTGAATTCGCTTGTTACAGCTAGCGAAGTTTCCACTAATAAAAATGTTTACTTTGATATTACATGATAATTTTAAATTAAATGTATGAATTAGTACACTCAAATATTTCAGTTTAAGATCAAGAATGTATGAGAACAAAATAAAAATTTGCCAGTTCCGCTTACTTAAACTTTGAATTTCTTAACTTAAAAGTTGTGATATAACCAATTGCTTTAATATTTTTAAGTTTTGCCAACTTATTCAGGTTTATAGTGATATATTAAATTACAGAAAACTATTTTTCTTTAGACAGCTTATGTTTGACGGCAAATTTGATGTCTTTCTCTTTTCTGACTAACATAATCAATACCTTTTTCCACTTTTGTAAAGTCATACAAATGCTATAATGGATTTTTGTCTTTTTTGTCAAAAATTATATTTGTTGTAGTTCCCATTCACTTCTGCTTCTGGAAACTCTAGAAATGTGAAAAGTGTCCAAATGAAGCTGTTTTTGCACTGATGTCAGATTGATCATTAATCCTTAAAATTTATACCAAAATGCACGATTTCAGTCATTCCTGTGCAGTTTCGTTCTAGATTCCAGTGCATACGTTTCTGTCTCAGTCGTGTTCCTCTTCTTCTCGTTCAGAGCGGCCGTAATCAGGTTTGGTTCTGTAAATCAGATTAGCGTGATCGCGTTATCCCGCTGTGGAATTGGAGTTGTTGCTCGTCTGTCAGGAATGAAGACTTCATCTGCTTCCGTTAGTAAAGCACTAGTTTAAACACACATAACCAGACCGGCTTTCAAGAGCACTGCCGCCCACCTCTGCCTCTCCTCATGAGCAAATAATGACATCTGAATCAAACATTAACCGGCTTAATTACTTGGAGATTGTCATTTTAATTTACACTGATATAGTATTGATCACACAGACAGAGATGAAGGGCCGATGTGGAATTAAACCGGGGCCGCGGCGCCTCCGGGGGCTCGTCATTGTCGTGATATTTCCTCCTAATGAACTGACGGCATGCGCCGGCATGAATCCAGGCCCGGCTGGAAAACAGGGGAAATAATGGGGTTTGGCCAGCCGCGGCGGGTTACTCATTCGCCGCCATGCACCAAATCTCCCGTGATTCATGCGCAGGGCCTCCGTGTTTGCCTGCTTCATCCCGCATGCCTGACCTTTTCGCAGTTAAAGTGTATATATATCCGTCCGCACACGCGGCGTCTGCAGGGACGTGGGCGGACGGGGCCCGACATCTTCAGGGACCCATCAGAGACTAATCCAAACATCCCGCAGACAGGGGAGTGTGTTCCCGGCCGCTCGTCTCGCGTATGTCGCTCGTGATTCTGAAGAGAGAGAGTCACGTACGTGCGGTTAATGCCGCAGAGAAATCGTTATCTTCATTCCAGGCCATTTCTCACAAGGTAAAAGTCATAATGGTGTTTTTCCTGCCCTCAGATGGTCTTATTGGTTCAATGGTCGTTGACCCCATCCAGAAGTTTACACCTCCTTACAGAATCTGCATGATGTGTATCATTTAGAGGGATTATAAAAATGTTGTGTAGTTTATGTAGTCTTGGTCTGATGACATTAGTATTTCCATCTGTTCCACAGACACAGTAATATCAGAACTAACACACTTGATTCTTCCGATGGTCTGTATCTTACTGTGTTGTGATAGTCTCTGTTTACTAGGTGTGTTTACCTGTGCATTACAGTCTGCACGCTAAATCGTAGAATTGTCATTTTTGTCTTGATGACATCTAAAAAGGAAGCTTTTTTGCTAAACATATGCATGTTTGTATCATGACGGATGTAAATGTATTAGCGGTGTAACAGATCCATACGGTTCGGCATGCATGTTGATTCATGGATTAAATGCAAAGTTTATCATTTGCATGTTTTGTCTTGTCAATTTACACATTCAAGCAATTTTAAACCTTTCAAGCGCAAGTAGAGGAGAAAAAGAACTCAAATCAATACTTGTGCATTGTTATCTGTGCGCACGGCCGCGTTTCAGACACTGAATTGAGTTCTCTTTTGCTTGAATGGACACATACACACAAAATGACGTCAAAACACCCGTCTCGGCAAGTATTCTCTTAAACGCAGCCGCTTATGTCTTAAGTGAACATAAAAAGTTGAGAAAGAAATCAGATGTGTGTCATTATAATGTACAGAGCCCCACATGTGACATGCAGGAAAAATATATGTATATTGTGGCCATGAATTAACATTTTGTTCCCACGACTTACTAATACATCAGCACGTTTTACTAATTCTTTCCCTCGTTTTATGTAAATTGTGTGCACAATATAATTTATTCCCTCATTTTGATTTAACTAAAATGAGGAAACAAATTATATTGTGCACACGATTTACTAAAACGAGAGAACAAACACTTAATTTGTGGCCACTGTGTGTGTGTGTGTATAATATATATATATATATATTAGGGGTGTAACGGTGCACGTGTGTACCGAATGCATTACATTGCAATATTAAGGTCTTCTGTTTGGGAACACTTAAGTTTCCCTGTGAATTACAACAATGGACAAAGACAGATATAAGACAAAGCAGAACATGATGAATGCAGCGTTGTAGCTTTTTAACCACCAATAATCGTAATAAGCTCTGCGTTTTGCAAGTGAACGCGATCATCTCTTCCTCTTTAATACAAGTTACAGAATAAACATAAATGAACATTCAAAGGTATGTTGAAAGATACAGTACAACTTACTGAAACGGTCATACCTCATGTAATCACTCAATCAAGTGTTTAAATGGTGGAAAGACGTCAATAAAACAGCTTATAAACAATGTCATGTAGCATTTACCTCAGAAAAGCCATTCAGTGTCCACAGCTTGTTAGTTTGGAAGAGAAATGAACGCTCTTGCTTAATATATGCTCTGTATTAGCTTATATATTCATTATATTTTATTTAACCTGTTAGTGATGTCTTGATTATTTAATGTATGTTTAAATAAATGTGTCATGAAAATGACAGCCACTGTGTAGAAATGATTATATTTCAACAACGAATTGGAGTAAAACATAATTTTATTAGTTAATGCAAAAACTGCCTTATGTGCAGCTTACATGTTTTCATACAATTTGTTATTTGAATGTTAATTATTATATCTAAAAATAAATAGCAATTGAATTTAGGCTAATAGTTCAGGCTCAGTTGCTAACCTTTAATATTGTAGTAGCATAATGTTCAAGTAAGGGCTCCCTACGTAGTTTATAGCATTAGCAGAGATGATTTTTTTTATCCTTAAGAAACTTTTAGTTATAATTTAATTTAATATAATATATTTAAAGACAGAGACACTGAAGTACTGTTTAATAAAAAAAAATAAAAAAAAAGTCACTGAAATAAGGCCAAAAAAAGTTTATTAAATGTGTTCACAAGACTTTTGGGTATTGGAGGTTGTAGACTAGAGTTTTTGCTTCAGAATTATGTAAAAATTATGCTGCCTACTCCTTCATATAAAACAATATATTGATTTAGTTTTTATAAGATACTTTTTTGTCAAGAAACACTGTATGCGTGGAGGCGTGAATCTGCATGAATAATGGGACATTTACACCTGAGAAGACAAAAGAATTGCATAATAATGACCTGAAATGACTTGCATATTAATGAGGCCTTTCAGTCAGGTAGGCTGTGAAAAAAAACCCTCTGTAATAATGTCTCAGCTCATCATAAACAGCAATACTGTGAAATATTATTACAATTTAAAATAATGGTATTCTATTATAATCTTTAAAATAAAATGTATTTCTGTGATGTCTGTGTGTCTGAACAATTATGTTACCTCTATGGCATTTCATATAGGCTTTTAGCTTAAAAGCATGCACATTTGGAGAAATATTGATGGATTCTTATATATTTATGTCAATTTTTTATACTGAGAAGTAATATTTATTGTCATCACTATGAGTGCTGGATACTGTTTTTTCAATTCATACTTGTAGCCGGAGGGCGCTCTCTGTACACCTTTAGGCCACAAATTCAGATAAAGAAGAAAAGGAACTAGTTCCTACAGCATGTCTTCTAGAGATCGCTAACCATTGCTTTAACATCCAAATAAACACTTTTCAAGACAATAAATACACGATTGAGACGATGAATGCATGTATTGCCTCTGAATTTGCGTCTGAATAGCGCTGGCTCCGTGGGCGTGGCCGCATTAGCGGATAATGAGCTGAATCACAGACTTCTGACATGGCTCTTTTCATAAAGATTACATAAACACAGAATGTTTGTTTTCGATTTGACTTGCACGATTTAAAACCTGACATTTCAACGTCTCTTTAGACGTAAGTGTCATTTTTTTTGTCATTAGTATTCATAAGTTACAGTTAATTTTCTGAGAACTATCAGATTGGACTTCGTTCAGAGGGAGAGGAGAGATCACGCATCATGTTAGTTTTCTTTATTTTACAAAAAGCACAACATTGTGTTTTTACTCTGAGTATACACAAATAAAAGAAGACATTCTATAGTTTCAATTGATATATTACTTATGTCTCTATGACAAGAAATGACGGAGTATTTTAAGTCTGTTTTGCTGCAATGTGAAAAAAATCCTGCAAAACGCGCCGGCGCGTTTTCAGACCTCAGGGAGTTAAGTAATAAATGGAAAGCAATGTTACATTTGCTCCCCCAATTTTTCTTTTCCGATTCGAAAAATGATCCAATCCATGACTCAGAAAGCGAATATTCACACTTCACCCTCACCGGAATCTTCACAGGCACGTTGAGGTAAAACAAAACGGTTTACATTAGTGACCAAGCATGTCAGCTCTAATGTAAACATTAAAGGTGCCGTAGAACGTCTTTTTAAAAGATGTAATAGAAGTCTAAGGTGTCCCCTGAATGTGTCTGTGAAGTTTCAGCTCAAAATACCCCATAGATTTTTTTAAATTAATTTTTTAACTGCCTATTTTGGGGCATCATTAAATATGAGCCGATTCAGGCTGCGTCCCCTTTAAATTCTCCTGCCCCCCGCTCACGGAGCTCGCGCTTGCCTTAAACAGCATAAACAAAGTTCACACAGCTAATGTAACCCTCAAAATGGATCTTCACAAAGTGTTCATCATGCAGCATGTCTAATTGCGTAAGTATGGCATTTATTTGGATGTTTACATTAGATTCTGAATGAGTTTGATAGTGCTCCGTGGCTAAAGCTAACATTACACACTGTTGGAGAGATTTATAAAGAATGAAGTTGTGTTTATGAATTATACAGACTGCAAGTGTTTAAAAAATGAAAATAACGACAGTCTTGTCTCCGTGAATACAGCAAGAAACAATAGTAACTTCAACCACGTTTAACAGTACATTAGCAACATGCTAACGAAACATTTAGAAAGACAATTTACAAATATCACTAAAAATATCATGATATCATGGATCATGTCAGTTATTATCACTCCATCTGCCATTTTTCGCTATTGTCTTTGCTTGCTTACCTAGTCTGATGATTCAGCTGTGCACAGATCCAGACATTAATACTGGCTGCCCTTGTCTAATGCCTTGAACATGGGCTGGCATATGCAAATATTGGGGGCGTACATATTAATGATCCCGACTGTTACGTAACAGTCTGTGTTATGTTGAGATTCGCCTGTTCTTCGGAGGTCTTTTAAACAAATGAGATTTACATAAGAAGGAGGAAACAATGGAGTTTGAGACTCACTGTATGTCATTTCCATGTACTGAACTCTTGTTATTCAACTATGCCAAGATAAATTCAATTTTTAATTCTAGGGCACCTTTAATTTCATAAATTAAATCCACTGTATTTCCACTTAGTTTCAAACTGACTCACCCCTCAGAATGGAGCACACACACTCCTATCACACTGCTATCTGAATGATCTGCTTTAATAACACTTGTTTGAAATAATCTGCATTATAGTAAATCATAATGAACAGAAGATGGTAAATAAAGGCGCGTCCACTCACTGTGAGCTAGTCTGAATCTCGTGTCATTCTGGAGGCCTTTGGACCATTTCTTCACTTCTCCACGTTTCTGTAAGCGGGTGAGAAGTGAAACGAAGCGACGGCTGTTTGTATAATGGCTTTAGCTGTATTTCATCATATTACCTGTGTCAGGACGGTCTGAGGTGAAGACCACGCTCTGGGTTCTCCTGGCACCGGACGCGTGTTCTGGTGGATTGTGGGATATGTTCAATACCCATAATGGGGTTGGCAGGCGCTGCGTGTCCTGAGCTTTTCACTCGTCTGCTGTTATCCGATTGCTTTATTCTATCACTCTCGCATTGTTTAGTTAAACAGCGGCGCATTTACATGAACCTGTAAGCCACGACCACCACTTAACAGAATTAACAGCTAGACAACCCTTCCTTCCATCCTTGCTTGTATTTATGTGATTAAATAATAATAAATATGAATATTTAATCAAATATTGATTTATTTATTTGTTTAAATAATATTTATTTAATATGTATTGTTAATAAATACTATGAATAACAATGTTTATTTATAAGAAATAATCGCATAAGTACCTTTTATTTATTTATTTATTTATTTATTTTTTATTTATTTATTGCTGTCTTTTTCTTTTATTTGTTTATTTGTATTTATATATATTTAAATAATAAATAATTATAATAAACAATGATGTAATTTCTTTCTTTCCTTTTCTTTTTTTTGTTTCTTTTATTTATTTATAATTAAATAAAGGTATTATTCATATTTAAATAATATTATTTATTTATTTATTTATTTATTTATAATAAATAAACAACCTAATAGTGATAGTGAATGCTATTAATTTGTTCTTTCTTTTTTCTTTTATTTCATTTTTATTTAGTTCTTTCTTTTCTATTATTAGTCTATCACTCTTTCCCTTGTCTTTCCTTATTCAGTTGATATTTGATATTAATATGATATTTAAATATAATATTGTAAATATTTGTAATATAATATTTATAATTATTCATATTTGATGTTTAATATTTAATCCTGTCCAGTGATTTCTGTAGGTCATCAGTGGTTTATATTCTCTCATCACTGTAGTTCTAATCACTCAATCTAAAACTTCCTGTTTGCACATTATAAATGTCTGCAGAAAGGAAACATTAAACAATCAAACGTCCTTCACGTCTTCAGTATGTGGAATGTTTTCAGATCCCAAACGCCTTATTATATCTCTTAAAAACAGATTAGTCTCATATGGGTTTGTGATTATTCTTTAGTAAATGCTCATCATGCCACTGAAATGATCTCGGCCTTCATTTTCTAACCGTATTAAAGATGCACAGGCCAATTGATTTTAAATGGCTCTTAAGTGAGCTCATGAAGATGAAGATGGTCTTTGTTTCTCGTGTCGTGTCCCGTCGAGGGCTTTGGCATCTCTCACACTCATAATGAAGCTCTTTTTCTGCTGCCCTGGACCTTCCTTCATTGATTTTTTTTTTCAGGAAAATGAATCCAGTGCCTTCAAGGTCAGCGAGTTCAGACAGAAACCGAGGAGCATGAAGGTGATTACAGATATTTCATAGACGGTGTGGACATTTTCAGGCTTTTATTTATACTTTATTATTATTTTAAAGGACTATGTTTTGACATGTCCAGATTCAGTGCGAACTTTGATGACGTTTATAAGCCATATATAGGTTGAATACTTTCAGATCTACAACGAGAGAGAGAGAGTTACAGTCAGAAATGTGTAAATATACTGCAGATCTATGGGTTTCTGAGCTTGTTTTTTTTTGTCCGCAACAGGAAAAAAATAGTAAATTATGATTAGTAAAATCCCTGAGATCATGCAAATCAGCATATTAGAATGATTTCTGAAGGATCATGTGACACTGAAGACTGGAGTAATGATGCTGAAAATTCAGCTTTGATCACAGAAATAAATTACATCTTACTGTATATTCACATAGAAAACAGCTATTTTAAATTATAATAATATTTCACAATTTTTACTGTATTTTTGATCAAATAAATTCAGTCTTGATGAGCAGAAGAGACATAATTCTTTCAAAAACAGTAAAAAAAAAAAAAAAAATCTTAATTATTCCAAACTTTTGACCTCAAGTGAACATGAAGTGATTTTGGTGTCAGTTTGTACAGTAATAGTATATTGGTTTTGTCAAGAAGAAACGAACTGATATTAATCATGTGATGGACAGTTAATGAACTAACAGAACGTTGTTTATCTGTTCTGAACGCGTTTCATTAAAGCACCTGGTCCAGCAGATCAGAACCCTTCAGAAAGTCATGCTCATACAGCTATAAACTAAACATAACCATATTTCAGCATTTAATTCTGTCCAAGTGGACTTCAATCACATAGAAAGGAAACTCCAGTCCACATGTTCCATGTTCTGAATGCTTCACTTGTGTTCAGAGGCCGATTGGCCAATTAGAAACTCATTAAAGGCCTCTATAATTAGATTGGATGTTATGCTCCTTTAGTTAGATTCAGCTTCTTAATGTTAACTGTCTAATTACATTCCTGTGCGTTTGTGCAAACATAGAGCAGAGTTTCAGGCTGAAGATGAAGGCTGTCTGTAGTCATTCCCATGAACTTTATTTTCGGTATGAGATGGTCAAAATGTGGGTCATTCACAGGCAAATCTTGAGACACTTATTTGTTAAATGAACTGGTCAATGGAAACATAGAGGAGACTCAAACAAGACCTCATTTATCTTAAGTTGAACTCTTGCTATTATTGAGGTCGACTAGTGAGTCCATCTGTATTGGTTTGTCTTACACCGTTTTCATAATCAGACGAGATGCCGGGACACGCGTTAAAAGCATCCTTTCCATGTTAATCAGAGTTTTTGTCCTAACCAGCCGCAACGGCAATACGTGACAATTCTATTTTAGAAACGGTTTCCTTTTTTCTGTGACATTCCGGCTGGAACGCAGTATGTCACTGACAATCTCAGGGACTGATTGTGTGCTTTATGTAATGTTAAAAAGAGTCCTATGTGAATTTGAATATCATTTATGGATAATTCACCTCAGATCTAATTTAATTGAAAATAAATTAAAGGAAACAAGACCATTGAACTTGTAAATAAACAAGTGTATTCTATGACAGATTGTTTGTCAGCATTTATTTTTAATAATGCTAAAATGATTTAATATTTATGAATTTGATAATCTACTCATCTATTTGGCTCCGCTCACTCTCTCTTCCGATTGGCTGTGATTTTTGATTGATTTGGTTGCAAGCGCAGTGCGCCTGCAGAGGCTCCGCCCACACTCTCTTCTGATTGGCTGTGATTTCTGATTGATTTGGTTGTGAGTGCAGTGTGCCTGCAGAAAGACTCCGCCCACACTCTCTTCTGATTGGCTATGATTTTATATTGATTTGGTTGCAAATGTAGTACGCTTGCAGAGACTCTCCGCCGACACTTTCTTCTGATTGGCTGTGATTTTGGATAGATTTGGTTGCAAGTGCAGTATGCTTGCAGAGAGGCTCCGCCCACATGCTCTTCTGATTAATTGTGATTTTGGATTGACTTGCTTACGAGTGCAGTGCGCCCGAGAGACTCAGCCCACGCGCTCTTCTGATTGGCTGTGATTTTGGATTGACTTAGTTGCGAGTACAGTGTGCTTGCAAAGAGGCTCCACCCACATGCTCTTCTGATTGGCTATAATATTATATTGATTTGATTGTGAGTGCAATGCATTTGCAGAGAGACTCCACCCACTCTCTATTCTGATTGGCTGTGATTTTTGATTGATTTGGTTGCGAGTGCAGTGCACTTGCAGAGTGGCTCCGCCCATTGGCTGTGATTTTGGATTGATTTGGTTGTGCAATGTGTTTGCAAAGAGGCTCCGCCCACAAAATCTTCTGATTGGTTGTGATTTGTGATTGTTTTTGGTGCGAATGCAGTGTGCTTACAAAGAGGCTACAACCACATGCTCTTCTGATTGGCCAAACATGGATGCAAAATTCTCTTAATTTTGATAGATATTTTTTAATAAAATTTAAAACATTTTTTCAGTGTAGTTATAGAAATAGCCTAGTCTAGTAACATCAGTTCATTTTTATTCTGCTTAAAGGGTTAGTTCACCCAAAAATGAAAATAATGTCATTAATTATGACCTCATGTCGTTCCACACCCGTAAGACCTTCGTTCATCTTCGGAACACAAATTAAGATATTTTAGTTGAAATCCGATGGCTCAGTGAGGCCTGCATAGGGAGCAATGACATTTCCTTTCTCAAGATCCATTAATGTACTAAAAACATATTTAAATCAGTTCATGTGAGTACAGTGGCTCAATATTAATATTATAAAGCGACGAGAATATTTTTGGTGTGCCAAAAACAAACAAACAAAATAACGACTTGTATAGTGATGGCCGATTTCAAAACACTGCTTCAGGAAGCATCGGAGCGTTATGGTAAGTAATAAATGACAGAATTTTCATTTTTGGGTGAACTAACCCTTTAATTAAATTCAAATTCCAGTTCTACGCCAATTCCTATTTAAATCAGATTGAGGAATTGAATTTGGCGTCTAAAAGGCATCCCTAACAAATGCTTACTCCTCTAGCGTTATTGAACAGGAAGTTGTGAGGGAAAGTTGCAGGAAGTTCTCTTATTTTGTGGTGCTCTTGTGTTCTTGGATTCTGCTGTAATCCCATGATCCTTTGCTCGCTCTCTCTCTCTCCCTATTATTTTGAAAACACAACAGAATTTTTAGGATTTTTCCCTCCCAGTAGTGCTCTTGATCTTCTTTCAGCGGTCGGTTCCGATACGCCGATTGCACCAATAAACTGAAAGAGTGTTTGTGTCGTGAAAAGCCCCTCCACATTTCCTTTGCATGTCGTTATTATTACACAAATAAGCCCATGACATAATTTCAGCGATCTGAGAAAAGCGCGCCGCCATTTACATGCACTTCTCAGCGTCTTTCTCTGGGGCTCGGCTGATGCACTGAGGTGTAACTAAGCTAGCATGCAGGATATCCCACCATTTAAATCTAGCCTGGCCAACTTTACATAACACATCATCGGCAGGCATTCGCTTTTACATAAAGACAAAGAATCCGCCACCGCCGTCCGGACTCGGGACTTAGCGGATCTGGCTTTCGTGCTAAAGCTTCACGGATCTGTGCTCTCTGTTTGTGTTCGTTTGGAGAGGAAAGAGCTTTTTCTGCTTTTGCTGAGCTTTAGTCTCTCAGCTCTACACATTTCTAAATAGCGCTCGATTAAAGCACATCACATCAGGCGTTCGATTGGCTGCAGTCGCTGCGCGTCTAAAACTCCAGTTAATTTTAGGACGTTATGGAGGGAAGGGGAGAATGTGAAGGAAAGAAGTGAAGTGGACTGATGTATGATACTGAGATGTCTCACACATTTATATTTTATTGTGAATATAAAGATGTATCATATTGGACAGTTTGTCATGGCAAGGCCATCATGAGACTTTAGACGTGTTATAGATCCATAATCGCACGCTGTGCTCACTGCCAGACAACCAATCACCGCATCAGACTGTGTCTGAAACACACTGACAAACCAGTGCTGTACATCATACAGAATTACATTCAGAATGCCTTCAACTCCATTTCAATTACTGGGGCTTACATTAGTGTAGAGTACAGCATGCAAACTTTATAACAATCAAGTAGAATTAAGATGGCCCATTATCATTACTTCACCTGTTTATTTACATATTTAATTAATTATTTGTTTTATATAAATATTTATTTAGTTATTTATTTACTCAATTTACATAGTTTATTTATTTACTTCATTTATTTACTTTATTTTCCTATTTCCTTATTTATTTACTTCATTTCCATAGTTTATTTACTTTACTTTCCTATTTCCTTAGTTATTTGTTTACTTAATTTCCATATTTTATTTACTTCATTTATTTACTTTATTTTCCTGTTTCCTTAGTTATTTATTTACTTAATTTCCATAGTTTATTTCCATATATATTTACTTATTTACTTATTTACATCTTGTTTATGTATTTAATTTAGTTGTTTATTGACATGTTATTATTTTATTTAATTATATTATTTCCTAATTATTTATTTACTTTATTTATTTTCTTTATATATTTTAGTTGTTTATTTACGTATTTAATTATTCATTTATTTTATTTATCTACTTCCTTATTTATTTACTTAATTGATAGTTTATTTACATATTTATTTATTTATTTATTTATTTATTTACATCTTGTTTATTTGCATATTTATTTATTTTATTTACCTATTACCTTAGTTATTTATTTACTTAATTTCCATAGTTTATTTCCATATGTATTTACTTATTTACATCTTGTTTATGTATTTAATTTAGTTGTTTATTGACATGTTATTATTTTATTTAATTATATTATTACCTAATTATTTATTTACTTTATATAGTTTTTACATATTTAATTATTTATTTTATTTACCTATTTCCATATTTAATTACTTAATTTATAGTTTATTTACATATTTATTTATTTACTTATTTATTTACATCTTGTTTATTTGCATATTTATTTATTTTATTTACCTATTTCCTTAGTTATTTATTTACTTAATTTACATTTACATATTTATTTCATTGATTTTTTTTTTTTTTTTTTTTTTTTACATATTTATATATTTAAATATTAATCTTTATTTAAATATTTACTTATTTGATTACTTATATACTATTATTTTCTTAATTGCCTTTTTAATTATTAATATGTACTTATTGGATTTATGTATTTAACTATATTTATTTACTTACTGCATTTTTTTTTTTTACATATATATAAACTTCTTATTCTTTATTTATTTATATAGCACTATATAAATACAACTAAGTTGCCCAAAGTGCTTTGCAAGGTGAACACAGAAAATAATACATCAGCATGATAATAATAAAAAACATTTAAAACTAATACAATCATAGGCCATCAGCCATTTTTAAAAAGCCATAGAAAATAAGTGAATTTTTAACATAAATTTAAAATTGCCAGAGTCGGTGCCGTTCTAATGACTAGTGGCAACTTATTCCATTGATTAGGACCGGCCACCGCAAACGCACGAACACCCCTGTGTTTAGATCTAGTTCTTGGCACTGTTAAAAGTGCAAGATCACTGGATCTAAGTGATCTAGGAGGAACATGACTTACGAGAAGGTCTGCAAGATAAGATGGAGCAAGGTTATTGATACTATTATTTACTATATTAGTATAGTAAAGTATCATAGTAAAGTATATATCTATCATTCATTTTTAAAACTTTTTCCAAAACTCTCAAGTAAAGCTTTGACAGGTCAACATTAAAAGTTTTTCTCGATAAACTTTGCTTTTGTACACCACAAAAAAAAAAGATTTTTCAAAGCTGTAAATGATTATTGGACAAAGATTTGACAAAAGAGTTAACAAAGATGTGTTTTACTAGAAAATACTATTTCAGTCTTAAAATTGTCATGTTGAATTCAATGTGATACTTGCCATTTCTTTGTAATTATTTGTGAAATTTATATATATATATATATATATATATATATATATATATATATATATATATATATATATATATATATATATATATATACAACTTAATTTCACATTTCATTTAAATTTGAATTGCATCCTGTTTGCAGCCTCGGTTCAAATTCAGGAACTGAATTGTAATTAAGAAACGAATATTGAAGCGTCTGCGTGATTGTGCGGGTTGTTTTGGACCATGAAGTGTTTTAAAGTCCTGGACACAAACAGTATATCTCATAATCATAATGAAAGACGTGTCCGTCCTTTAAAACAGATCAGTAGCAAAAGTTTGTGGAAAATTCACAGAAAGTTTTGTCCTTGTGGCTCTTTTGTAAGACTCCCAGCCGTCACATCCAATTCACGTCTGACGCAGCGGCCGCCCCTCCTCTCGTACGCTCATAATCCAATCAAATGCATAAAGAACGATCAGAGGAACCGGGCAGATATTAAAGAGCACGATAATCTAGATTGATGAACATTCAACGTCAACATTAACAATATTTTCATGCGTGGGGAATAAAGAAAAATCAATAGCGCTGTAGAGCGATCTGCTCTGAAAGAATCTCTATCTAATAAGGATACCTTCTTAAAAAAGAGAAATATTCTTTTTAATTATTGGACATCTATAGTGGAATATGATTTACATTAATGAGCGTAAGTGTATTAAAGGCATTTTATCATTGGCATCTCAAACAATTAAATGATGGCTCTGGTAGCCATGCATGAAGAACGAGAGCTTGCGTCGTTTTAATTAGTAATGGAGGCCTGAATTGTTCGGGCTTCGTGCAAATCTAATAACGCAGACAATGTTTATCATGTACGTGGCCATTCAGAAGATGATCCGATTAGCTCAGCATATAACATGTTTACTTAAATACGCTGATGCATCTGAGGAAACTGCTGAGGTTAATAGTGGCTGTTTTCAGAGGAAAACGGTGGAAATCTGTCTTTTTCTCTTCAGTCGTGATTCTTTATGAAAATAAAGTTGTAGGTCATGTTTAAAAGTTATGTACTTCTGGAACGCTTTAAAGGGTTAGTTCACCCAAAAATGATAATTATGTCATTAATTACTCCCCCTCATGTCATTCTACACACGTAAGACCTTTGTTAATCTTCAGAACACAAATTAAGATATTTTTTGATGAAATCCGAGAGGTTTTTTTTTTTTTTTTGAAAATCTTGCATAGAAAGCAACGAAATGACCACATTCAAGATCCAGAAAGCTACTAAAGACATATTTAAAACAGTTCATGTGACTACAGTGGTTCAACCTTAATGTTATGAAGCGACGAGAATACTTTTTGTGTGCAAAAACAAAACAATGTATAACCTGGAAGCTCTGCGATGTGTCTTCAACGTAAACTGCGTAGGATACCTCACGCAACTTAATAAGAGTTTTATTTGTTTACTTATTTAATTGTTGATTACTTATTTACATCTTTAGTCGTTTGTTTACATATTTATGTATTTAGCTATTTATTTTCTTTATTTACATCTTGTTTATTTACATATTTATTTTCATATTTAATTAATTATATTATTAATATAATTCAGTATTATTTTCTTAATTGCCTCATTTATTTATTTACTTTTTTCTTAACTGTCTATTTAATTTATTTAATTTATTTGTTTATTTTTTACTTATTTATTTACTTGTATGTAAACCAAGATGTAAATAAAATAAAGTAATATAAAATAATAGTATAAAAATAAGTAAAATCAAATAGGGAACTATTTAAATAAATATGTAAAAAAATAAACGTTATTCAATATGTAAATATGTAGTTTAAATAATTTATTTACTTCAATTTTCCCTTATTTGATTATTTATATACTATTATTATTATTATTATTATTATTATTATTATTTAAATAATTTATTTACTTGAATTTGGCTTGAATTCATTTACTTATTAACTGTCTATTTACTTTTTTATTTATTTGATTTAAATCTGGTTATTTGCATGTTAATAACAAATAATTATTTGTTTGTTTATGTACATATTTAAATAGTTTACTTATGTGATTATTTATATACTATTATTTCTCAGTTGCTTTTTTAATTATTTATTTGCTTTTATAATTATATTGGATTTATTCATTTATTTAATTATTTATTTAATTTATTTACATCTTGGATACATATTTAATTATTTATTTACTTATTTGATTACTATTTATATAGATTATATACTATTTTTATAGATTATATATATAGATTATATACTATTTTCTTAATTCTCTTTTTTATTATTTATTAACTTGTTGAATTTATTCACTTGTCTGTTTATTTGCTTACTTTAATTTTTACTTAGTATTTAAAGCCTATAAATATTCCAACTTCCAAATTTTAAAAACTTTTTCCAAAAATCTCAAGCAAAGCTTTGTCAGGTCAACATTAAAAGTTTTTCTGTTTTACACCATAAAAAAGGAGATTTTTTCGAAGTTGTAAATGAAACTAAAGATTATTGGAGTTTTGAGATTTTCTCAAATCTGATGGCTCTGTTAGCCTTGCATGAAGCAGCCAATGAGAATGAGAGTTTGCGTCATTCTAATTAATAACAGAGGCCTAATTTGTTCGGGCATTTTTTGGATAATCCGATTAGCTCAGTAAAACACGTTTACTTAAATACTCTGATGCGTCTGAGGAAACTGCTGAGGTTTAGTGTCCGTTTTCAGAGGGAAAAAAAGTTGTATGTACTTTTCATTTTTCAAGCAGATAGATCATCCTGCACTTTACTAATCGAATCCGTTTACCTCACGCAACTTAATATGAGCAAAAGCAGAAAGTCTGTAAGAAAAGCGGTGATTTTTATCTGTCCTGACAGATCGTGGTATATTAACAAAACAGAATATAAATGAGACGTTTAATGTCTCGCGTCGCAGCAGAAAGTCTTTGGAGAGCAGACGAGAAATTAGTCCAATAAAGTTGCAGAGAGACCACTGAACCTTCTCTTAACCTGATCACATGAGATACAGCCAACCACGAATTTATGATCGGACATTATTCAAAGGAGACGAGCGCATGTCGGAGCGCTGCGTCGGTTTTGTGGCTCTTTAAAAGTCTGAGTCACATGGTGCGCGTCTGTCGTCTCCAGCGCTGCGTGTTCTTGTTGTCTGTCGTTGGCATGATGGTTTTATTGCTTTGGACCCGGTGAGCGGGCAGGTTAGAGGCTCCGCAGCGCAACTCATGAGCTTGGCAGGAATTTGGCAAACGGAAGCATCCATTTCACCGCTAATTACAGGCACCGTCGGCCTCTCGGACTGACAGGGTTCAAGCGGCCCTTGTAGAGGCTGCCAGCTCTCATCCCGTGCGCTTTATAAAATGCTCTTTAATCCCCCCGCACAATATCATTAACTTTGTAAGTGGATGAACACAATGGACAAGCAATTTAATTAACTTCCACCATTGGATGTTGGGAGGGGAGGCTAAATGAAATTAATGCATGATATTTCCCCAGCGAGGCGGCCAACCTTGGGAGCGGACTGGATTGTTGGCAGGTCCGGTGCGGGCCAATTACGCTTTGTTTAGATCTATCTGTAACGTTTTCCGCAAAAATGGGAAATGAAATCAGCGGTTTGGGGATCAATCATTTAAGCTTGCCGGCTGCATTTAGGAAGGATTTTAAAATAATGAGAGAAGCAGCCAGAGCCACTCAAACTCAGAGCTACATGAAGTCGTGTTCATATTAATGAGCTTTAATGCGCTTTAATGTTTGTCTGTTAATTTTAGTTGATTTGGCTTTGTGAAATCTTTGGACTCTGGGAAAGTGCTGGTTATTCTACATTTTAGGACAAAAAGTGAGATTATCATCTACTTTTGATCAGTGCAAATGGTTTTAAATCAGTTTATTATATTTATTTCTTATTTTCTCAAATGCCTATTTATTTATTTATTATTTATTTGTTTGGCTTTGTGAAATCTTTGAACATTTTTGGGCCAAAAGTGAGATTCTCATTTACTTTTGAAAGATGCATATGGTTTTAAATTAGCTTTGGTCATTCATTTTAAAGGGGTCCTTGATTATGATTTCACTTTTTTAACTTTAGTTAGTGTGTAATGTTGCAGTTTGATCATAAACAACATCTGAAAGGTTACGACGCTCAAAGTTCAATGCAAAGGGAGATATTTTCTTTCACAGAAATCACTTTTTAAGGACTACAACAAATGGCTGGTAGGGACTACAGTGAGCTGCTTCCTGGGTTAGTGACATCACAAACCCCAACATTTACATAAACCCCGCCCCCGTGAACACGCAACAAATGGGGCGGGGCCATGTTGGGCTGCTTTAGAGAAGAGGAAGAGTGTTGTTGCCATGCCGTCATTTTACGCCAAACTGCTTCACAAACGAGGGTCAATTCAATGTGACGGCACATGCTAGTGGATGAGTTGAATCAACTCCACAGCAACTACATAAATTCATCCACTAACCATTCAGAAACGTCCAGTTTCATTCTGAAAGTTATAACTTCTTCCTGATTCTCTCCATCAGTGTCGACTCCGGTTTGAACAATGTAAGGCTGAAAACTTTCGTCATTTTGGCTGCGTGAGATTCTCCAGCTTTGTTGTTGTTGAGCAACCGAAGCTCCGCCCTCTTCTGAAAAGGGGGCCGGGAGCAGCAGCTCATTTGCATTTAAAGGGACACACACAAAAACGGTGTGTTTTTACTCACACCCAAATAGGGGCAAATTTGACAAGCTATAATAAATGATCTGTGGGGTATTTTTAACGGAAACTTCACAGACACATTCTGGGGACTTATATTACATCTTGTGAGAAGGGGCATTATAGGTCCCCTTTAATCTTTTTTGCTCTATTTTCAACTTCCGGGTTTAAATTCATCTTCATGTCTATGTCACAGGAAGTGACGTTTGCTTGTACTATAGTACATCGATGACTCATCTGCGTCTCATTATTATTAATGAGACTGTGTGTCCTTATCCTATGAGAAGACGCCTCACTTGGTTATTCACAACAGCACGTGTTGATTCCCTATGGCAGGCGCTTCAAACAGTGAGATTGCATACAAAAAGTGAGAGATGCATTAATGGATCAAAAATGAGAGTTTGTTTTTGCTTAAAGAGTTTCTCTTGAGTCTTCGACACAAACACGATTCATCCACACTGTGAGTGTAATCTGGCTTTAACCCCTTAACCGATCAAATGCAGCAAAATAAGCCTCAAGATGCAACAGTATGTTCATATATTTTTGATGCAGAGAACAAATGCGAACGGCTGTGCATTTATTTGTACATTAATTTACAGCTGTTACAGGATATCTATGTATTTGTGTAATTTACAGTGAGCTTACAAAACCATATATATATTGTGTTGCGTGGTAATTTACAGTGTTCATTTGTGGGAAGCTTTGGTGCTTTTCTCCCTCTACTTCACAGCTTTAATCATGCCCACTCTTGTAGCATGACCCTTTAAGATATTAATATACACTTTTTAGAGGCAAGTAAGGTACAAAGGTGTGCCTTTTGAAGGGTGCCGCCCCAGTGACAGCTTTTCTACCTTTGTTCTGAGAGTGTACTTGTTATTCAGTGTCTGGTTTCTACTGAGGAACACTGCATAAATATCCAATACTGGACAAACAGGGTGTTTGTCATCTGCAACCATCAACCCACCCAGAAAGAGACAGACAGAACCAGAGCAGGAGAGTGAGACAGACGAGATATGTGTGAGTGTGTGTGAGTGTGTGTGTGTGTGTGTGTGTGTGTGTGTGTGTGTGCAGCAGCATCGCTCATGCCGTCATTGATCGAGTGTTCGTCGTATCGGCCCTCACTGTCTATTTTTCATGTGCTGCCTGACTGGATACACAGACAAAGCGTCTCATTAAAAGCGTCTCCGTCACCGGCTCTTATTTGCAAGCTCTTCGGGGCCCCGGGGCCGATCCATCAGGGGCCTTCAATGACACCACATGTGTTGTGTTCAACTGCACTTTTGGCAAATTCTGAATTTAACAATTCACTCCTTTTCAGTTCACGAGTGTAAACGTGAACTCAACAGGCTGCTATACACACCAAGTTGAGTTGAGAATTTAAATTGGAATCAAAGGAAGTGGAATTTACTTTAATATAAAATAAATATGTATTGTAAAATATAAAGTACATATTAATCAAGCATGCGTCTATATAGGTGACATTTGTAATAACGTCAAAACTCATCATTGGAGAAGCACTAATTAAACATTACTGTTTCAGTCAATGATTTCAGCCCTAATAAACTGTTTTGGTAAAAACCAAAAATTAATTTTAGTAGGTTTTCATCGGTTTTCTGGGGCCTAAATCATTGACTGAAACGTTTAAAGGTGCCCTAGAACACTATTTCACAAGATGTAATATAAGTCTCTGGTGTCCCCAGAATGTGTCTGTGAAGTTTCAGCAAAAAATACCCCATATATTTTTTATTATTCCATGTTTTAAATGCCTATTTTGGGGTGGGATTAAAAATGTTCTGATTTGGTGTGTGTACAGCTTTAAATGATCGTGCTCCTCGCCCCCAAGCTCGCGACTCCATTAAACATTGCATAAACAATACTGAAGTTCACAATAACTCGCAAAACTGTTTGTGATGCAGCACATCAGATCACATAAGTATGGCATATTGTGGATGTTTACATTTGATTCTGAATGAGTTTGATAATGCGTGGCTAAAGCTACACTGTTGGAGAGATTTTTAAATAATGCAAATGTGCTTATGAATTATACAGACTATAAGCGTTTTCGGGTTAAAAATGAAAATAACGGCATGGCTCTGATCTCCGTGAATACAGTAACAAACGATGGTAACTTTAACCACATTTAACAGTACATTAGCAACATGCTAACGAAACATTTAGAAATACAGTTAACAAATATCACTAAATATATCATGATATCATGCATTATGAACAGTTATTATCTATCCATATGCTATTTTCCCTATTTTCACTGCTTGCCTGCTTCACAATACCGGGATAACTTCTGATGATTCGGCTGTGCAGCTCCAGAAGTTGATACTGGCTTGCCTTGAACATGGGCTGGCATATGCAAATGTTGGGGGCGTACATATTAATGATCCGACTGTTGCGTCACAGTCAGTGTTATGTTGAGATTCGCCTGTTTTTCCGTGGTGTTTTTCACGCGCGACATTTACATATGAAGGAGGAAACAATGGTGTTTGAGACTCACTGTTTGTCTTTTCCATGTACAGAACTCTTATTATTCAACTATGCCAAGGTAAATTCAATTTTCAATTCTAGGGCACCTTTAATTAGCACTTCTATTCAATGACAAATTTTAAGAGGGCGCTACTCTTGGTTGATAATATCGATTTCTCATTTTTAATCAATCTTCATTTTGATGAACTGAGATCTTTTAGTCTGTTTAGCTTGTTTCCACCACTAAAAATAAAAATAGAACAGGTAATTGCGACTTTTTATCTCACAATTCTGATTTTTTTTTCTTGCAATTGCGAGATTTATACTCAATTGCGAGTTATAAAGTCAGAATTGCAAGATATAAAGTCGCAATTTTTATCAAGCGATTCTGCCTTATATCTCACAATTCTGACTTTTTTCTCAGATTTGCAAGATTTAAACTCACAGTTGTGAGTTAAAGTCAGAATTGTGTCTTATAAAAGTTGGACATTATAACATGTTGGACATTATAACATGCAATTGTGAGTATATAACTCACAATTCTGAATTTATATCACACAATTCTGACTTTATATCTTGCAATTCTGAAAAAAAGGGGCAGAATTGTGAGATAAAAAGTCGCATTTACCTTTTTTATATTTTATTCTTGGCGGAAACAAGCTCCCATAGTTCTCAGAAAAGCCGTCCAGTGTCCATGAATTCGATAGTTAGAAAAATAACTAAATCATCATTTGATTTGTTTTTTAGAGTTTTAGCTGGCCTGTGATTTGTGTTCCTCCTTCCTTGTGTGTCTGGGATTCAGCGGTTTTGTTAAATTTATCAGCTGTTTTCTGGCCAATCAGGTGAAGATTCTTAAAGTCTGGAGCACATATGATGCAACTTTAATACTTCGTTGTAGAGGTTTCAGCACATCACTAACTAGGAGCACTAGTACTAGTGAACACCACTGATTAGATAGTGTACACTGCCTGATTTCACTCACTGTCTGACCTTTATGAGTGCATCAGGTGTATGATGGGCGACTGAAGCCGTGAGACGCCGTTACACGCGTGTCCTGCTGCCCTTGTAAGAGACTCCATCTTCAGATGACTTGCCTTCACACATGATGAGCGCTTGACTCCCTCATCCCGACACACTCCCGGGGAAATCAGGGTCTGACCGCTGGGGAAAAATGACCACTTTTATGTTTGCTTTATGGCTCATTTTTCAAACCGAACGCAGAAAATCCATGAAAGGTCAGTGGATTCCTGCTGTGTCGCACCGGCGGAGCGTCTCATCTTTACCGTTACTGACATTTACCACAGTTTTACTACAGTAATGATGTTATTTAGGGGGAAATGTTGATGATTTATGGTTTTCCTTGTGCTTCCACTGGTCTTACTAAAGATCTTACAGGTGGTTATTGTGTAATATGCTGGTTTTGTGCTCAATTATTAAAGGTGCCCTAGAATTAAAAATTGAATTTATCTTGGCATAGTTGAATAACAAGAGTTCAGTACATGGAAATGACATACAGTGAGTCTCAAACACCATTGTTTCCTCCTTCTTATATAAATCTCATTTGTTTAAAAGACCTCTGAAGAACAGGCGAATCTCAACATAACACTGACTGTTACGTAACAGTCGGATCGTACGCCCCCAATATTTGCATATTCCAGCTCATGTTCAAGGCATTACACAAGCCGTCGCTATTTTCATTTTTAAACACTTGCAGTCTGTATAATTCATAAACACAACTTCATTCTTTATAAATCTCTCCAACAGTGTAGCATTAGCCGTTAGCCACGGAGCATAGCCTCAAACTCATTCAGAATCAAATGTAAACATCCAAATAAATACAATACTCACATAATCCGATGTATGCATGCAGCATGAATGACAAACACTTTGTAAAGATCCATTTTGAGGGTTATATTAGCTTTGTGAACTTTGTTTATGCTGCTAAAGGCAAGCGCAAGCTCCGTGGGCGGGGAGCGCGAGATTTAAAGGGGCCGCAACATGAATCGGCTCATATTTAATGATGCCTCAAAATAAGGAGTTAAAAAAATTAATTTAAAAAAATCTATGGGGTATTTTGAGCTGAAACTTCACAGACACATTCAGGGGACACCTTAGACTTATATTACATCTTGTAAAAAAACGTTCGATGGCACCTTTAATAATGTTTCTTATTATTATCAATGAAAGCAGTTGTGCTGCTTCATATTTTTGTGGAAACCATGATGCATTTTATTTTTTAGGATTCTTTGATGAATACAAAGTTCAAAAGAGCAGCATTTATTTGAAATAAAATCTTTTGTAACATTATAAATGTCTTTACTGTCACTTTTGATCAATTTAATGCATCCTGATTAATAGAAATATTTATTATTATTATTATTATTATTATTTAAATCGTACTTACCCCAAACTTTTGAATGGTAGTTTACCAGGGTTTCCATAAAAATCTGAAGCAGCACAACTGTTTTCAACATTGATAATAATCAGAAATGGTTTTTTAAGCAGCAAATAATCATATTAGAATGATTTCTGAAGGATCATGTGACACTGAAGACTGAAGTAATGATGCTGAAAATTCAGCTCTGATCACAGGAATAAATTACATTTTACTACATATGCACAAAGAAAACAGCTGTTTTAAATTAATAAAATATTTCAATTTTTTTACTGTATTTTTGATCAAATAAATGCAGCATTGTTAAGCAGAAGAGACTTCTTCCAAATTAATTTAATTATTCCGCACTTTGTGATGTTTTCTGTACACAGGTTGTGGTTGTTTATCTGCAGTCATTGTACATTATCGTCTGGGTTCTGTACGGTCCGGTCCAAACCCGGGTTAGACTTGTGCATTGTCAGAGCGGCCAATAAAATCTGCCTTTATGGCTCGGTTATTGTCTTTCTGTCTGCAATTACGGCGATTACTCATTTCCTCGTACGGCCCGTGCCGCGCACTTAACAGAGTGCATTTTACTAATGGAAAATTAAGTAGCACCCATGACAGTCCGCTTTATAAATATGTAAACTACACTTTTAATTATTTCAAGTGAATCTGGCAGGTAATCAATAACGCCGGACGTGACAAACATACGCTTGACACTGGCCATTGTAAAGCGCCGCTTAAAAGATAAGAGTTTCCTGTCAGCGCCGTCCGGCTCCAATTAATATTTGGAGTCTGTCACTGCGCGGGACAAATGGATTAATTGCAGGCCGCTAATATAATAGGTTCTTCATGAAGAGCGTTCAGGAGGAGGAGGAGGACTGAACTCTGATGTTAAATATTAATCAGAGCTTGTGTGTAGAATTGATACGATGATGTCGTGATTATGATGCGATTGTTGATCGTTTATTCAAAGTTGTGGTGATTATCTGAGAATGTGTAAAAAACTCTGATGATAAACACTTTATCATGACATGCTCAGCAGATCACTAGATATATTCAGAGAAATCGACCTTTACAATAAGGGTTTCATAAGTTAACACTGGTTAACATGAACAAACAATGAATAAAGTGAATATTAATATCAGCATGTCACTAATACATTTTTAAGATCAAAAGTAGTTTCTGTTAACATTAGTTAATGCTTTGTCAACTAGCATGAACATTAATAAAACTAAGTTAAACAAAGGTTAATAAATGCTGCAAAAAATATATTGCTCATTATTAGTTTGTTAATGTATTAACTAATGTTAACAAATGAGACCTTATTCTGAGTCTTTGATCCACATTTTCATAGTTAACTTTTTAATGAACTTTAAAAGTGCCATCGAACGTTTTTTTACAAGATGTAATATAAGTCTCTGGTGTCCCCTGAATGTGTCTGTGAAGTTTCAGCTCAAAATACCCCATAGATTTTTTTTAATACATTTTTTTAACTGCCTATTTTGGGGCATAATTAGAAATGCGCCGATTCAGGCTGCGTCCCCTTTAAATCTCGCGCTCCCCGCCCCCGAGCTCTCGACTCTATCATTGCATAAAGTTTACACAGCTAATATAACCCTCAAAATGGATCTTTACAAAGTGTTCGTCATGCATGTGGCATGCATACATCGGATTATGTGAGTATTGTATTTATTTGGATGTTTACATTTGATTCTGAATGAGTATGAGGCTATGCTCCATGGCTAACGGGCTAAAGCTAACATTACACACTGTTGGAGAGATTTATAAAGAATGAAGTTGTGTTTATGAATTATACAGACTGCAAGTGTTTAATAATGAAAATAGCGACGGCTCTCTTGTCTCCGTGAATACAGTAAGAAACGATGGTAACTTTAACCACATTTAACAGTAGGGCTGCACGATATATCGCATGAGATTGTCACGCGCATTTCGTCAGTAAAGCCGGTTCCCTGATTACCGCTAAATCGCCAACACCTGCTTTCAAATGGAGCGGCATTTAATAGACAGAGCCGTAGATCACTGAAAAGCCACGCAATATCGCGTTCATTATCGAAGGCGATTCATCTGCGATATGAACGCAATATTGCGTGGCTTTTCAGTGATCTACGGCGCTGTCTATTAAATGTCGCTCCATTTGAAAGCAGGTGATGGCGATTTAGCGGAAATCAGGGAACCGGCTTTACTGACGAAATGCGCGTGACAATCTCATGCGAGATATCGTGCAGCCTTATTTAACAGTACATTAGCAACATGCTAACGAAACATTTAGAAAGACAATTTACAAATATCACTAAAAATATCATGTAGTCATGGATCATGTCAGTTATTATCGCTCCATCTGCCATTTTTCGCTATTGTCCTTGATGCTTACCTAGTCTGATCCAGACGTTAATACTGGCTGCCCTTGTCTAATGCCTTGAACATGAGCTGGCATATGCAAATATTGGGGGCGTACATATTAATGATCCCGACTGTTACGTAACAGTCTGTGTTATGTTGAGATTCGCCTGTTCTTCTGAGGTCTTTTAAATAAATGAGATTTATATAAGGAGGAAATGATGGTGTTTGAGACTCACTGTATGTCATTTCCATGTACTGAACTCTTGTTATTTAACTATACCAAGGTAAATTCAATTTTTAATTCTAGGGCACCTTTAATAAGCTTTGGGTGGCATTACGTTATGTATAAATTCCAGTCTCTCTTCCTGCTGAACCTACGTAGGTTTGTAACTAATTTGCATAATGCCAGCTTATGGTCTTCATTGGCTGAACAGTGTCTGCTTTGCCCCGCCCTCAAACACTGTAGTTGTAGCTGAGATTGGAAGAGTTTGGTTCATGTTGTTCATGTGGAGAAGACGCTGTTTTCTGCTGCCAAAGCAAATCCACTTTGATGAGATCGATACGGTAAAAGCGACGCCATCGTTACTGTTCATATCACTGTGTATCAAGTGCTGAGGAAGAGCTGAAATTCAGATATGCTAAAGAGCTTTTGGTTTCCAACCAATCGTAACAGACAATGACCAATCAGAGCAGAGCAGGCTTTCAGAAAGGCGGGGTTTAGAGAGATCGAATCTTTGAATGAACTGTTTCTGACACTGTGAGAAAAGAGCTGATGCTTCAGTGGATATTATGAGAAAATAAAGTGTTTTTTGAACTTGCATGCATGTAAACCCATTGTAGGAGACTCCAAAACAACCTTTAGTGTTTTTAAATGTGCTATATAAATAAATGAACTTAAAATATCATAATGGGGCACTTTAAGTCAAATCTCTCAGTTCACATTGTAACTGCAGAAATTCCATAACCACAGGTCTGATATGGTGATCTGAATCTGAACGAATGTGTTTTTTATTGATTGTCTGGTGGTTTCATATAGTACATGTGTAGAATGGGCGTCTCCGTCTCTCTTCACTCTTTCATCGGCAGTTTGAGGTGAAAAAGCACATAAACTAAAGCAAACCGAAATAAACAGACGCCTTTCCTGGAAGCTGACCTTCATCCCGCTGCGTTCTCCTCCTCTTCTTCTTCTCCTCCTTCAGGCCGTCCGGGTCGCGCAGGGAATGTTCTCATCAATTAAATGTGCAGGAGGGTTCGGGGCCGGACGCTCTGATACGTCAGGATGTGAGCGGGACCTTCTGTTTGTGCTTTTGACAAATCAGCAAATGTTTAATCTCAAGATGAGCCGGCGCTCATAAATAATGCAGGAGGTCCTGCATTTCCACAGTCCTTCAGTGCCGGTCCAACAGAACCTCCTCATTCTCAGGCTTACCTACCAGGCTTTGGCTCCTTAATATTTGTCTGAACTTTTAACCCCCCTATAGACCACAGTGCATGATTTCTGCTCCTCCAAATATGACTTTAGCTGTTGCATAAAATGTAGACGAGTTTGAGGGTGACAAACGCTGTGTCTGAAATCCAATACTACTATATAGTATGTGAAAAACAGTACGCCAACACAGTAGTATGTGCGAATACATAGTCGAAAAACAGTAGGCAAAATATCCTCGGATGACCTACCAAGTGCGCATCTGATCCTGTGGTTCCACGGGAAAAGATTTGTGAATGGCAGTGAAGTGACATAACTGACACCGGTAGGTCACATGACAGTAATAACATGGCTGATGTAGTACGTACGAATTTCGTTCATACCCACATTCATATTATATAGAATATTATGTTTTATTTTATATTTATAAAGTGCTTTGAGATGCGCTACAGAAAGCAAAGTTTATTATTATTTTTATTTTTTGCCATCATCATCATCTTCCTCATTCAAAGTCACTTTCACTGAATAACTTTATTTCAGGCAGTATTTGCTCTCTGGAATTGCTTTTCACTCTGTATGATGAGCGTGTGTTTGACTATAAAAACACCTATTTATGTTAGATGAATTTATTTAAATGCAGAAATATCTGTTAATAATGTGTAAAATTATTAATCACAAAAAAGTGACAGTAAAGACATTTATAATGTAACAAAAGATTCTATTTCAAATAAATGCTGTTCTTTTGAACTTTCTATTCATCAAAGAATCCTGAAAAATAAAATGTGTCACAGTTTCGACACAAATCTGAAGCAGCACAACTGTTTTCAACATTGATAATAATCAGAAATGTTTCTTGAGCAGCAATTCAGTATATTAGAATGATTTCTGAAGGATCATGTGACACTGAAGACTGGAGTAAAGATGCTGAAAATTCAGCTTTGATCACAGGAATAAATTACAGTTTACTATATTCACATAGAAAACAGCTATTTTTAATTGTAATAAAATTTCACATTTTTTACTGTGTTTTTGATCTAATATATGTGAGCAGAAGACACTAAAAACCCATAATGATTCAAACTTTTGACTGGTTGTTTAGACTTACACCATGTTTTCTGTCGCAGCTGCTAATAAAGTTACCAGCCAACTGGCATGTAACTCGGTTTCATTTACTCGCCAAGCCAGTTTTTGCTCTCATTGGGATCTTGGCAAGTGTTGATTTTGGACTCCAGACCTTCCATATGTCTGAAGGTCACTGAACCAGAGAGAACCTGAGAGCGTCAGATGGCCATTCAGTCCATTTCTAACCAGTTCTATTGTGTCTTTAACTGTATTCTCTGTATTCTCCACTGCTTGGATGTCCGTCTCCCATGACTCCGAGCGTCTCTCTCCGTCTTTAGACGTGGGCTTTACGGCACTATTGAGAGCATTAGCCCACAGTTTTGGGCCGCTGCATTGAGCCCCGAGCGGACAGGAAGCAGGTTTCGCTCTTTTTAGGCCAACTTGAGGACTGGAGGTGCAAAAGCCCTTCAGAAAAGCAGTTAGTGAACTGTGAACCGCATCAAATCCCCGGCGCCTTACGCCTTGCGGGCTCCGTTTGTTTGGGCCGTCGACAGACACAGAAACTGTCTGATTGTTCAGTAAAAATTAAGAATATAATCCTATTGAAGTAAATCTTTGGTCATGCTAAACTCTGACTGTGCTGCTTTGAGCGGCTCAGATCGAGCGCTTTGACAGAATCGGCTCCCGCTATAATTTACATGTTATATTTGAGCGCCGTGAACTCGTTACATAAGAAAAGAGTCGTGCAAAATCAAGTCTTTCTTCATATTCATAAGAGGAAGTTTTTGCTCTTTTGTGGGATCGGGTTATACATAAACACATGCACTTATGAAATACGACCGATGTCACTGAATTCAACGAAACTGCTGGGAAATCGCACTTGCTTTCACTAGACTGATCCATTATTGACCCGACAGCAATAAAAGTGCATATTTTAGATTTTTTTTTTTTTTTTATAGCGTGTGCAATCAGACGTGAATGATTCCTCAAATCATGCGTGTTAATGAGGAGAACAAAAATATGAAGCAGCACGAATTCACTGACAATAATCAGAAATGTTTCTTGAGCAGCAAATCAGCATATTGGAATGATTTCTGAAGGATCATGTGACACTGAAGACTGGAGTAATGATGCTGAAAATTCAGCTTTGATCACAGAAATAAATTACATTGTACTATATATTCACATAGTAAACAGTTATTTTACATTGTAATAATATTTCACTATTTTTACTGTATTTTTGATCAAATAAATGCAGCCTTGATGAGCAGAAGAGACGTTATATCGATGTTATATTTGAGCGCCATGACATTTTTTTAAATATATATAATTTCATACAAACAAGACTATTATATTACATTGATGTTATGTTAGTTGACATGTTTTTTATGATCATGTTTTGAAGGAATATTTTTGAACAATACTTTTTGTATATTTTTTGGTCTACAATTGATTACATTTTTTATGAATTTGAGATTATGCTATTTGGTGTATTTGTATTTTTTGGCCTCTGAATTCACACGTACAGACCAGAAGATCACAGAAACCTGAAGAAAACACCTAACCATGTTTTTAAGTTTGTATGATGTGTAATTTGTCTCTCTCTTTGTGTTTTTCAGGCATTAGGATGTTGCTACTTCCTCCATGAATCCTTGAAAAACATCCAGCAGTTTGATTTCAAAGGTACGCGTGTCCCTTTAATCTCATCAATCCCATTCCAAATCCAGAGCGGTCAAGGTTGTTTCAGAAGCTATAAAACATGCTAAGACGGAGTTACCGATAGGAAACAGTAATGCTTATTAATATTAGGATTTAATTCATGAGATTTCAGCCTCTGGTAATAGTGCACTCAAGCTATTGGACAGTTAGCAGCGGTGACCTCATCAGCGGTAGGGGTCAGAGGTCGCGTGTCCCGACGGTCACACTAATTAAAGCCACTCCCATTACACCGGTGTCAGCATTAGCCCCCGCCGGACCCGTCCGGCCCCGCGCAAACCCGCAGCTCTTAAAGACCAGCACATCTCTCACATGATGGCCGTAATCACGCTCTTCATCAAACCCATCATGCAGTGTGCCTGCGGGGGCAGAACTTCAGCAAATCTCACGTTCACCTCAAAACCACAGGACAAAAAAAAAGAAATTATAGTTTGCTTAAAGAAAATGAAGCCTATTTTAAGACAGTTAAGTGCATTTCCCTCAAAATCTATTTAAAAGCAATTTCAAGTATTTGTACATCATGGCAGTATTTGTTTAATTTTTATTTATAAATTAAAATAAGTATGAATTCAAATATTTTTTAAATTAAAAAATTTATAGTAAAAAATGACTTTATTACTGTATTGGGAATCAACTTTGGGAGGACAAAAATATATATTAATTAAAAATACATATATGTATGATGTATTAAATCATTTTAATGCAATTACGCACCATGTTATGTTTCTTTTGGTTTTAAATTATTTTAATTTATGCTAATATAAGTATAATAATTATAATTTTTTTACAGTTAAAATGACCTTATGAGAATTATGCAAAAACTCAAAAGTAAATTCAAGTAAAGCATCCAGATGTTATAGTAATTAGATTTTATATAGTGAACCAAATAATATATATATATATATATATATATATATACTTGTATATATATATATATATATATAATATGTATAATATTATATATAATAATTATAATAATTATATATAATAATAATTATAATAATTATATATATATATATATATATATATATATATATATATATATATATATATATATATATATATATATATATATATATTAAACACACATTTGTTTACATTTTTAATACTTTTATATACTTCTATATATAGCTATATAAAATATATTA